>NC_052471.1:16838154-16977390 GCF_009730915.1 Dioscorea cayenensis subsp. rotundata
AGTAATTGGGATGATCTGTCTTGCTTTTGCTCTTCGGGTCTTTTTGCATTCGAGGGAGCTGTAGACCCTCTCTCACAGCATCTTTGAAGATTTTATGCACTTTATCTCTTCTGAAGGAATACTTCTTATTCATCCTATCCTTCAAGGAAGGAAGAGGTTTTGACTCATTGTCAGTAGCACCTAAGCTAGGTACCTTAGCTTGTTCCGGCTTATGGGACTCTGCTACGCCTTTCCCCTTCTCAATATTGAAGGTAGTAGCAGTGTACTTGACACCTTCTGTTTTCTTGGATTTGTCTTTGTCACTCCTTGAAGTGGTTTGGAAACTGGACAACACCTTCGGGTTGGTCCTTTCTAATTTTTTAGCTTGTGAGATTAAGCCTTGGAATGTAGTGTTGCTATATGTACTCAAGAAAGGTGACATCCAACTATCAATGTTCCCTAGCAATAAACCCATTACCTGCTGCTGATCGAGTGGTTGTTCACATTTGATGCTCAAGTTCCTCCATCTCATAATGTAATCGACCACTTTTTCATCTTTGTTTTGGCGAGTGGCTACTAGGTCAACAATTGTGATTTTGTCACTTATGCCCCCAAACCGTACTCGAAATACATCTTTTAACTGCTGCCATGTTTGAATCAACTCGGGTTGCATATTTGCATACCATTCAAATGCTACTCCTGCTAGACTTGCAGAGAACTGCCTGAGGAGGAGCGATGGCTTCGCACTTGTATCTCCACAAGCCGTGACAAAATGAGCCAAGTGTTGGTCAGGATTGCCAATCCCAGTAAATTGCTTGAATTTAGGAACATTATATCCCTTGGGGTAAGGCACCAGGTCGTGGTAGCTAGGATAGGGCTTGTCTCCATCTGCCCTTGTCTCAATTCCTTTGGCTTGATTTAATTCAGCAACTACCATTCGCTGTATCTCTTCCCGAGTCATTACAGCTGATTGTTCCTGAACAGGAGCATAAGAGGTTCTTCCATGTTCTGCTGGCCTGAAGGTTTCCTTTGGAGGTGGTGTTGGACTTCTCGACCTCTGCACATTCTCCATAGGAAACCGTGGGGTTACCCCTTGGTCAACTGGCCTCAGGGCTTCTCTCGGCCGTCGGGTTGGACTCCTCGATCTTCCTGGTTGTTCAGGTTGATTTTCCATGAGGACTTTAATTTGTTTTTGCATTTGTAACATTGACTCCATCAACATTGCCATGTTATCATTGAGTCTTTGATATTCAGTATCATGATGTCCCTTTTGAGGAATAAAGACAGGTTCATCCTCTTCATCTTCATTTAGTTGCTGTACTTCTTTGTGTTTCCTTGGTATATGGAGTAGTGGAAGGCTAGTCCCTATCCCTTGCTCCTCATGTGGTGGCACATGAATGGAACCTTCTTCCCCATTCAGAGAGTCTGCTGCTTTTCTACGGGATCTTGTAACAGGTCCCGGTTGTTCTTGTTCGGGTGCAGGATCTCCTCTTGCTTCAGTAACCATACGACAAGTGTGCACTTCCACATCTGCATCAGACATTTCTTCATCTTTCATTTCCCTCCTCCATTGAAATTTAGACCTGTCAACCTTGGGTTGATTTCTTGTAGGAGCTAAGCGATCAAACACTGTCTTCTACGCTATTGACATCAATTGCTTCTTCTTTTGATAGAATTCTTTTGGTTTAATCTTCTCTGACTGCAATTTCCTTGATGCTGTGTAAGTCTTATAGAGATTCTGACCAAATGAATTCCTGTGATAGGACTTTGGAGGTCTACCAACTTTGTTTTCACTCAGTTGGGAACGCAGGTATGCAGTGGTTACATTTTTCTTCACCAGGTTAAGAGGTTCAAATGAGTTATTGAAGGTACTCATCTGATTATTTTTGTGCCCTTGGAACGACACAAAAATCCACCTTTTGTTTTTGGAATCTTAACTCTCCTTTGTGTGAGCCTCGAAAACACACTTTTCTTCTTTTGGTGTGTCTTCATCGATGAGTGGAAAATTCCACTTTCCCGCCCCTTTGCTGTAATGGTAAAGGTGGGTTCATCATCCCCATCATCATTCATGTGAACTACCCTCTTAGGATGGGATAGCCTCTCAAATACAGATAGTCTTGGTGAGTCCTTAACATCAGCATCCTCGCCAGTTGCAGGAATAATCACATTGGGACGACGCCTTTTGGATGGAAGCCGCGGGATTGTCAGGGTCTCCTTCGAAGGTGCGGGTCTCCTTATGAATTGCACCGACTCAGATATGGTGCCGAAGGTCAGCTCAGCTCCTGCAGCTACAGTGTTGAATGTGTAATTGGGCAGTTGCACCTCAGTTTCTTCGCCAAGGAAAATTGTGAGTTTTGGACTTCCAGATGTGGTTGAGTTTTTGAGTGCCATTTGTTCTTCGTTTCCTGCAAAACAAAAAGAAACATGATTAGATTTCTTTCATAAGATGTAGGAACAATACCTTTACTTGTACTTTTGCCTTAAAGATGGGAGGAGAAATGGGTCCCCACCGGGCGTGCCAGACTTTGTTGCATCGAAAATACGCATCTGGCATCATGAAAAGACACCAGATGATATATCGAAGCACAAATATCGTATTTGTTTTGTGTGGGTTCTTTCATTCCTAATAGAGGCAAGCCTCTATTATTAATTACCCTAGATTAGAAATCTTAGGAACCTCCGATTAAGGGCAAAAAGTACAAGTAAGAGCAAGAAGATTTGTGAATTTTAAATCCTGTTATTTTATTATATAAACATATTTATTACATCATTTATATATATATATTTTTATCATCGCCGCTGCCTGTGCCTTGTCACTGCGTTGCCTGCCGCATTGTCGTTTTGCAATTTTTGTTGCCATTTTAAAATAAACAAGTCACTGCTGATTGTATCTTGTTACTATATTGCATGTCTTGATGTCACCCTCTTTTTTTTTTGGGAATATGTCTCATTGTTGTTTTGAGACAAATTTAGCCATGACATTGAGATGAGCACCCTTATCGTTGCTTTGAAATTAGCAGTGCTTATTTCTCTGCTATTCATTTGCTTACATATCATTTCGAGATATATATTTTAATTTATTTATTTTAATCCACACTTATCATAGTGGGTTATATTTATTTATTTATTTATTTGGAGAGGGCCGTGAGCATATAACATGCATGTTTTTGTTCATGCTTACATATAATAATTTTCTTTTTAAAAATATCCCCATGTATATCCCTCCAAGGTGGGCCGATTTCTTCGCTTTTTATTATCATTTTTTTATGTCATGAGACCATAGCATGCTTTTTTCTTTATTATTGTTATTATTATTGGTGTATATCATTTATTCTTACGAAAACATGAACATGCATTTTTTTTAATGTATGCATAAGCCACGCAAAAATATTTTAACCCCATACTCATCATTTAAATGGTGGGTCCCACTTGAGTATATGCATGCATACCTACTGCTCATTTTTTTATATGCATGTTTCATTTTTTCCTTATCTCATGCTATCATAAAAAATTTGTTTTATGTCATTTCCATATGCATGGTAATCCTGACTTCTAAATGTCTGAGTATGCATGCATTATATATATATATATATATATATATATATATATTTTAAAAGATGGGCCCATCTCTTTAAGTCATGATCACGCAGTATCCTTTTTTTAAAAATTTCATATTTTATTATGCGTGCATGTATGCATGAATTTATTTATTTATTTATGCATGCATGACTTATTTAAGATTTCTTATTCTTTTTTTCTTCGATCACATTTAATAATTGTAATGAAACACTTCATTCTTTTTTTATTATTATTATTTATTTGTTTTGCGTGGATGTTATGCACAGTGAATCAAGAAATGGCATGATCCTTCCTGCTTTCTTGCTTTGAGATATGCAGCTTTTCTTTTGAGGATGAATAGTTTAGAAATGGATGATCGTTTCTCGGTGTATGTGCTAAGATTCCAAAGACATAAAAAGTTCTCATAGGCATGACCTTAGTATCTCATATCGTGCTTGAAGGGTGGGTGGACCAACATAAGCCTTGATATCTGCCCAGTCAATAAAAGCAATATCTATTGCTGCAGTTATATTTGATAATAACATTTGGCCATGATTCTGGTCTGTCCATCTGAGTAAACAAAGCATTAACAACCCGAATTGAGTCTGAAGATTCTGAACCTTTAACAACCAATTTTCCACTTTTCAGAAAACCATTTGCTGAACGAGGAATGGGCAATAACCTCTACCGATTGGCATATAGAATATCTTGACTGAAAATAAAATGTATATAGAGCTTCTGAGCCAATGCTTTACATAAAGAAGTCTTCCGAATTCCAGGAGGCCCATGCAATAGGATGATCCGATTCCAGTAAACAAGGCAAGGATCTACACCTCGCTCAATAAACAAAAGAGCACTAGCAGCATACTGCAGTAATTATTGTTTGAAACTAGTTTCATAAATTAAACCCTCTCACATTCCATTAAATTCTCTAGCAGGTAAAACCTACTCATTAAAGCTAGAAAGCATATCATTTCCATTTATTTTTCACCAGGATCCACTTCACTAAGCATAATAGAACTTTATGATTATCAATAGACTCATCTGTGCTGTACAGAAGGAAAGCTTCATCTGCAGGAAGGACCCTCAGCATAGCTTAAACTCCACTTTTCCAGCATTCTTTCCACGTCGATGAGAACATTCTCAGCAGACCTCAACTGAAACCAAGACCTTGTCATCAGAAGCAGGGATCAGGGAAGGCGAGGAGTCTAGGGAAGTAATGACCGCAGCAACAATGAAGAACGCGAGATGATTTAAAATTAAGGATGGAGGTGGTTGATAGGCGAAGATCAGAAGCACCACGAGCAGGGACTTGGATGAGAGAGAAACTAGAAGCAAATGGTCTCTCTCTCCGCGGGTAGTAATGCCTCTGCTACTGGTCCTCCCGGTGCCTTCTGGACCGGGCGCCGGCTTCCTCGAGAATCTAGGGCGATGAGCGGTAAGAAGCGTCAATGGCGCATACGAAAGACAGAGCAGCAAATGATAACAAAGCGGCAGAGTGACACGCTTTAGCGGCATTATTTCGACCCATCAGCATGTCTCTGTGATGAATGGCGGCTAACGGCGACGGCAGCAAGGCCATAGCAGGGACACAAAGCAAATGATAACAGATGACAACAAGCTGAGAGCAGTGACATGTTTAGCGGCATTATTTTCGACCCATCGAGCATGTCTTGGTGATGAATGGCAAAGAACGGCGACGCAGTAAGCATGGCAAAGAAAAAAATCTTTTTTATTTTTTTATTTTTTTATGTATATATATGTATATAAGAATACGGGGATAGGAAGAGAAATATACCTCTTCTTTCGTTCTCTTTCCTTCTTCCTTTTTTTATTTTTTTCTCACTCTTTTTTCTCACCCAAAAAAATCTCTCTTCAGCTTCCTCCTCCCTTTTTAAAAAGCTTTGACCACCACTTTTTTTTTTTCCTCATCCCGTGAGATCTCTCCCCTTCTTATCCATCCCGTGAAATCTCTCCCTTTCTTATCCATCCCGTGAAATCACAGCGAATAATATATATATATATATTTTTTTTAAATTTCAAATTTTAAAACTTTTTTAATTTCAAATTTTTTTAATAAATTTTTCCTTTTTTTATATTATTATTATTTATTTTTATTTTTATCTTATTTTTATTATTTTATTATTTTTATTATTATTTTTATTATTATTTTTATTTATATTTATTTATTTATATATTATTTATTTATATTTTATTTATATTATTTATTCATTATATTTCTTTTTATTATTTTTTTATTATTTTTATTTTTATTATTATTTTTTTATCTATATATATATATTTTTTAAATTTACTTAATCCCGAACTTCCGATTGTGATTTTTTGATTCTAATTAATTTTTCATTTAAATTTTTTTAAATTAAAATTTTTATTTATTTATTTTTATTTATTATATATTTATTTATTACTTTTTTTCTAATTTTATTTCAAATTTCAAATTTTTAAATTAAATAATTTATTTTTTTCGAATTTATTATTAGTATTATTATTATTTAATTATATATTGATTTATTTTATTTATTATTATTTTAAAAAAAAATTTTATTTTATTTTTTATTATTATTCACTTAACTCAATTTGCCTTGGGATGTGTGTTCAAGCGCTTCAAGATTTGTACTTTCTCAAATCGCCTCAAGATCCGTTCTCAAAGGCAATCTTGTAAATTTTGCATTCATGCCTCGAGATATGTTCTCAAGGGCAATTTTGTAATTTTGCATTTATGCCTCGGGATATGTTCTCAAGGGCAATTTTGTAATTTGCATTTTGTATTTAACTTGGAATTTGCATTCTAGTCCAAAATAATCCAATAATCAATTAAGATTAAGATTATGACATTTAAATTTTAATTCTAAATATATCTATGATTAGGATATATTAGAATTAAATTGGAATTTGGTTTCCATTAGGACATTGAGTTTTATTAGGACATGCGTTATATTATTTATATATAAACATCCGTAGCTCTTTTATGAACGATGCATGTAGATGTAACTTGCTCGCATGTATTAGGTCATGAATGGATTAAAAGGGGATGCTTGTATCATCACGCCAAGAAATTGGATGTTTGGTAGCCCTCCATGTAGGTTTAATCCGAAGAAGAGTAGGTTTAATCCTAAGTGAGATTTCCTCGTACTCAATGCAATCGTAGGAATGAGGATTTGGAAGAAATTCCTATCCATGTTCGTATGGGATTAGGGTTCAATCGCCGAGAAATTGGGGTTGTTCTAATCTTGAAATCTCATGGTCCATTTTACCCTTGCATCTTTAGATCATCATCCATGTTGCATGATAACCCTTCAAGGGGATCCTCATCCATAGGCTTTTGCGCCTCATTGATTTTCTTGCTTGCTTATTGAATGTTCTCTCTAATTTGGTCATAATCTCGTTTTAGCTTTAATAACATTTAGTAGAGTAAAAATCCATCACTTGAGATCTTAGGCTAGATAATAGCTCGAGAAGGAGTAATAGGAGATCCTTAGCCCCGTGGAATACGATTCTCGTGTCTTCATGCGAGGTATTACTTGGCGATCCCGTACACTTGCGGGGAAGCAATCAAGTTTTTGGTGCCGTTGCCGGGGACTCTTTAAGGAATTCTAGGAAACTTTTAGATTATTACTCTAGCCATTTCATTCTTTACTCATTTTTTATTGTTATTTTATTGTTGTTATTTTTCTTTTCCTTTAATCTTAACTTTCTATCATCTTTCTTGGTCTTGCAAGGTACGGTGCATGACACGTCCATCTCGTTCGTACATCATGGCTAATTCGAACATCAAGTTGGAAGACTGTGTACACAAATTTGATGGTTGGATTAATTTGCAGACTCAGCAACATTTTTCACACCCTCGAGACAACCATTTATATACTCTGCTGCTATATGGGGATTCTAGCATATCTTTTGATGGTTGCAGCTGCCACATAGTGATCGAGACCTTTATGAAAAGTGGAACACCATCAGTGCGTGAAGGAAGCATATCACCAATTGAACAGTTTGTTTTGACCACCGAGGATCGACAGTTTGCCACCATGAATCCCACCTTGGAGGACCGTGCTGAAATGGGCCAAGTGTCAGCAAGGGTACAGGTGTGCACCTTGGGGCAACAGTTTGGGCAGCATGAAGGTCTTGGAAATAATACCGAGTGTTGTGAACTTCGTGTTCATGGTACAGACAACAGTTCTGATGAGAGTGTGGGGTCTGTAGAAGAGGTAGGATCCGAACAGGGTGATGGGCTTTGGAACAGAGGGTTGATGCCGTCAACTGAGGAAGCACTAGATTTGGAGTTGAAAACACTACCTGAACACCTGGAGTACGCCTTCATGGAAGAAGATACACAACTTCCGGTCATCATCTCTTCAAACCTAACAGTTAAGCAGAAGAATGGGTTGGTGGATGTACTAAAGAGACACAAGAGAGCAATTGCTTGGAAGATCACCGACATTAGAGGGATAAATCCATCCTGCTTGCACTCATAAAATTCTAATGACGTATCCATCACGCACTCCAAAAGCCTTTGCCACAACGAAGACTCAATCCAAATATGAATGAAGTGGTCCCGCGTAAATCATCAAGCTTCTCGATCACGGGCATTATCTCATCCCGATATCGATAAAGCTGAGTGGGTTAGCCCTGTACAAGTGGTCCCAAAGAAAGGGGGAATGACCATAATCACCAAAGTGAAAAATGAGTTAATCCTGACTCGTACAACAACCGGGTGGAGGGTATGCATTGACTATAGAAAATTGAATGATGCCACCTGAAAAGATCATTTTCCCCTCACCATTCATTGCCCGGATGTCGGAGCGGTTAGTCGGGCATGCCTACTATTGTTTTTTGATGGGTTCTCCGGTTATTTCCAAATTCCCATCACCACCAAAGATCGTGAGAAGACTACGCTCACTTGTCCGTATGGCACATTTGCTTATCACCAGCATGCCTTTCGGGCTATGTAACGCCTCGCCACCTTTCGTAGATGCATGATGGCAATTTTTTTGAAGACATGGTAGAAGATTTTATGGAGGTGTTTATGGATCGATTTTTTTCCGCCTTTGGTGATTCATTCGATGTGTGCCCTCAAGAACCTTGAGCGGGTCTTCATTCGATGTGAAGAGACCAATCTTGTGCTAAGTTGGGAGAAATGCCATTTCATGGTCCAAGAGGGGATAGTCTTGGGGCACAAAATTTTGAAAGATGGAATTGAGGTTGACAAGGCAAAGATTTCCACCATCGAAAAATTGCCACCTCCAAATTCTGTGAAGGCCATAAGAAGTTTTTTGGGACATGCCGGGTTCTATAGAAGATTCATCAAGGATTTTTTTCTAAAATTGCTAGACCCCTAACAAGGTTATTGGAAAAAGGATGTCCCATTCGAAGTTCGAGCAATGACCGCAAGACATCCTTCATGGCACTCAAGTAGAAACTAATTCAAGCGCCGATTATGGTTGCTCCGCATTGGGACTCGCCATTTCGAATTGATGTGTGATGCAAGTGACTTTTGCAGTTGGGGCGAGTGCTTGGTCAGCGGAGGGACAAACATTTTCACCCTATTTACTATGCAAGTAAGACTCTAACGGGAGCCAAAGCGAATTACACTATGACTGAAGAGTAGCTACTTGCTGTGGTATTTGCCTTTGATAAGTTTCGGTCATATTTGGTTCTTTCTAAAGTGGTGGTGTACACCGATCATTCAGCTTTGAGGTACTTGCTTAGCAAATCAAATGCCAAACCAAGTTTGATTAGGTGGGTCTTCCTGCTTTAAGAATTTGACCTGGAGATTAAGGACAAATGGGGAGTAGAGAATCTTGTAGCTGATCATTTATCCCGTTTGGAGGGCTCTAGCGCAGAAACTATGAGAGACAAGGACATTAATGACTCATTCCCTGAAGAACAGTTGTATAATATCCAGGTAGTAGAAGAGAAGAAACCACCCTGGTTTGCCGATTTCGCTAATTAATTGGTTGGTGGGGTCATTCCGAAAATGGTTTATATATCAACAAAGGAAGAAATTCTTTTCAGACCTCAAGCACTACATCTGGGAAGATCCATACCTATCCAAGGTTTGTTCCAACCAGGTAGCTCGAAGATCTGTTTCTAGGGCAGAGGGTCTAAGCATTTTGAGGCATTGCCACTCGGGACCCACTGGTGGTCATTATGATGTGAATAGAACAACGAAGAAAATTCTTGATGCAGGTTTCTATTGGGCATCGGTGTTCCATGACACCCAAAAATTCATTCAAGCTTGTGATAGATGTCAGCGGGTCGCTAACATATCTCGCTGGGACGAGATGCCCCAAAATTGGAACCAAGCCTGTGAAGTTTTTGATGTGTGGGGGATTGATTTTATGGGACCTTTTCCAAGCTCCCATGGATACAAGTTCATACTCGTGGTAGTCGATTATGTGTCTAAATGGGTGTAGGCTCAAGCATTGCAAACAAATGATGCGAGGGTGGTGGGGAAATTTTTGAAGAAATTATTCTCCAGGTTCGGCGCAC
Organism: Dioscorea cayenensis subsp. rotundata; assembly: GCF_009730915.1. NCBI lineage: Eukaryota > Viridiplantae > Streptophyta > Magnoliopsida > Dioscoreales > Dioscoreaceae > Dioscorea > Dioscorea cayenensis. Next base: position 16,848,202 of record NC_052471.1, read on the forward strand.
CACGGGCTATCATTAGTGACAGAGGCACTCATTTCTGTAATGCCCAATTCGCAAAGATATTGAACCGCTATGGAGTCTCCCATAAAATGGCAACAACATACCACCCACAAACTAGCGGGCAAGTAGAAGTGTCCAACAGGGACTTAAAGCTGAATCCTCGAGAAGACTCTGATCTCGAGAACCAAGAGATTGGGGCAGTAACATCTCGATGACGCTCTCGGCATACAGTAATCACCTCACAAGACTCCTATTGAATCACTCCATATAGACTATGTCTATGGAAAAGCTTGCCATTTACCTGTTGAGATCGAGCATAAAGCTTTATTGGGCCATTAAGTTTCTCGATCTTGACTCTTCTCTTGTAGGGTACAAGAGGAAGCTTCAACTCGAATGAACTTGATGAGTGGCGCCCACGACATATGAGAGTTCAAAGCTCTATAAAGAAAAAGTAAAAAAGAGTACCACTGACGCATTTGATCAGCACCCCTAAGCAGCTTGACGAAGGCGATCAAGTCCCACTGCTCAACCCGTGCTGAAATTATTTCCGGGGAAGCTAAGATCACATTGGTCATGTCCATACACAGTTACTCAAGTCTTCCGACATGGAGCGGTTGAGGTAATTGACACGTCCGAATATGCATGTAAACCGCAAGTGCACGGGTGTCGAAGTAATAATTACCCCGGTGAGTGGGTAGTCGAATCCACGTAAGGTGGCTACTAGTAATAACTTCTTCTCTCGCTTTCTAACCCTAATGATAAATGGAAAGGTGTGGTGATCTAATGTGCGAAGAAATGAATACCGGAGACTGAATATGCAAGGGTTGAATGGATGGAGATCTCAATCAATAAAAAGTGGGGTATTCGGGCAATGCTCCCTAGGATTCGCTTATTAGGTACTCGAATAAGCAAAGTGTTTCTATGATGAGTAAGTTAAGTCATGGAAATCCAAATATAATCGGATCCGGCCTCCCGATCACCGATAATAGTCCCTTATGAGGTCCCGGTGGAGAAATCGCTCAATCTCAACACCTAACACCACATATGACTGCAAAGCACTCTAGGGATTCCAAGAGATGTATCTGATTCCTAAAGATTGATCCAACCCTAATTCCTGGCGAAGGATCCTAACCCCCTACAAGGTCCCGGCGGAGAAATCTCTCAATCTCACGCCTCACACCAAATATGGTTGCATAGAGCTTAGGGAACGGAGATAGAATACACTCAATCGGAAGGGAGAGGGGACACTCCACTATCTCATGGCTCACCCTGTCAACCCTCTTTAACCTTCATGTTTGACAAGATCCCCTTGCGTATATCCCGCAAGTGCACTGGTTTGTCGAAGTAATAATCCCGGGTGAGTGGGTATCGAATCCACAGGGAGTAGGGAGTAAAACACCTAATTCGATTATTAGCTATGTGGACTATCAACAATGATAAGTGTGACAATGATTCAATTCTCAACAATTAAAAGCAACAAGTAAGAGAGCAAAAGTAAGGAGGGGGTAAGGCAATCGATAAAGATGGGGTACTTGGATGATGCTTCACCTAGGATAATCGCTTCAAGTGCAAGAACTCTCTATTATGATTCCTAATCAATGCAATGGTGAGTCATGGAAATTCTTACATACATAGTCTCAAATCTAAGGTCAACTATGCCTAACTCTATTCATGTCCCGGAGGAGAGATTAAATAACCTCTCAACCTCGCACTCGAATAAAGTTGCAATGAGCTCTAGGGATTCCAGGTGATAAATCTCTTCCTAATTACGGACCTAACACTTTGGTTCAGGCGGAAGGTCCCTAACCACAATTAAGCCCTAGATACTAAGTTCCCCTCAACGCTTCACTCCGTTGCACGCGCAACTAAGCCCCAGCGGAGATTCATCACTTAGACCATTCACTCTATTATGGACGCAAAGAACTCTAGGAACGGAGGTAGAATCTATCATGTCGGAGGGGAAAGGAGACGCTCCTGTACCTCTCGACTCACCCTCTCAACCTTCTCGAACCTACCTTTGTCTAATGCTCGTGGTGTGTCACTCACTTACAAGGTTACCAACAAGAACTCTCAACCCTAGTGTCACTCTAGGGGAAATGTTCATACAATCAAGCATTCAAGGTTGGAACTCACAATAAACAACAATTTATTGAAAGCATAATAAAGAAGTTCAAAGAAACGAATACATCCTAGGGTTCACAATCACCCAAGTACCCACTAGGGGTTTAGCTCTCCATGGAGCTAAGTACAATCAAAGAAATCGAATGTAAAAGCAATGAATCCGTAAAGAAGCCCCCTCAATGGTCGTGTTGATGGTCTTGTGGAGAGTCCTCCACTCGTCGCAAGGGATCCTTTGTCCGGCCTAGGATACACCTCGCTGGATCGATGCCAACGAAAGCTCTCCCAATAACTTTCTTCCGAACGACGCGTGATGTCGGAGCCATAGAACCTCTCCAAAAACCTAGCCAATACCCGTCAAAACCCTGGCCGAAGCCCTCTCACAAGTTAGGGAAAAGATGGAGAAAAGAATACCAAAATCGGGGCTGAATCGGCTTTTAAATAAGGGTCGAATCGGGCGACTCACGCGGCGTGATGGTACACGCTACTGCGAGAATTTCCACACGGCCATGGATAATTTCCACACGCCCTGCGGATTCTCTCGCTTTCTAATTTCTCCGGGCCGTGGAATGAAAGTGCCGCTCACAAGACATTCACTGTGTTGGTGCAAAGTTGCTCGCCATGCACCTTCGACCTGAATAACTTCCCAATTCCATATTTTCATCGGGGTAACGCAAACGTGCACACGTTTACGTCGTGAATCACTTGCATCTTCAATGATATACATGTTGGTGGAGCTCTTGTTCTTATATGCATAAGTCGGAATGCTCGAGTGTGACTGCCTTTGTGCCCCTCCAAATGGATGTGCTCACTTGAATGCGAGGAGGTTGGCACACACTCTAGCATCTCACACCTGACCTATGTCGTCGCGTTTGACCCTTAGCAAGATTTCCTTCAAAATAGGTGCATTATGATCCACATTGGCCTATTTCCTTCATACTCGGCCTCATAACCCTACCTGCATAAAAGTAACATAAAAACACACATATTAGTGTAAAAACCTGAGAAAAGTAATGCTCAACATAAGGAATGAACACTTCCCATTCATATCGCACAAGAACTTATCAAACTCCCCCACACTTAAGCTTTTGCTTGTCCTCAAGCAAACATTAAAACATTCTGTGCATTAATGAAGAAAATATTGAAAGTTCTTGGCCTTAGGTTCACCGAGGCAAACAAAGAAAGTATTCTACGAGTAAGGAAAATTTCAACACTAAAAACAAAAAATCAATGCTCTAGCTAAAAACTTGAATAAAAAAAAACAACAAACCCGAATTTCGTGTATGTGTGTGAACTCACTCAAAACAACCCAAAATATACTCCTCAAAGTTCTAAGTATAAGGGACTTATTTATCTACAAAAGTGACAAAAATTTTAATAGATGGTAGTAGATTCACACATCCTCTAAGGTAGCCTTTTCCAAAGTGGCCGCTAAGGTGGCTTTCACACTTTCGAGGTGGTAGCTCTTTCTTCCCGAGTGGTAGCTTTCACTCGTCCTATGAGATAGCTCTTTCTCTCATTAGGGCATAACTAGTATCCGACATGTGAAAGTAGCTTCATACTTCATAGGTGGTAGCTCTTTCCACCCAACAAATACAAATAAACAATAAAACTATTTTGTTCCTTTTTTTTTTTGTTTTTTTTGAATTTAGCAAAAGAAGTAAACCTAACTAGTCCCTTTAACATCAAACATGAGTTTCCAATAGAGTTCAGAGAGTGAGTAGTGCACTAAGTGTAAATCGGGCAAAAATTCCTAAAAATTCAAGCAAGAACTAGAGCATGAAAACATTCAATGTTAAAATTCTCCTAGACTTAAGAATACAATCATTGCAACTAAGGTGAACCGCCATTTGCTATGTGAGCATATATCAATCAAGAACAATAGAAAAGATATGCGATTATGAAACTCCCCCACACTTAAGTTGTACATTGTCCTCAATGTACACATGCAAGCTCACTCAAAAATATATCATTTAAAAAAATAGAGGTGGGAGAAGCAATCAAAACAATACTCCCCGACTCCTAGTGTTGCGTTTGATAAAAGCTAATTCATTGGGAGTAGTGTTTCCAACGGGTTGTGAAAGCTCACACGGCCAAGTGCTCGAAGCACCTTGGCCGTGCCCATGACTAAGTCTCAATTCCCAAGATGACAAGACCATCTACACGCATACACGAGGGGGTTCAGTGAAGCTCAAGAAAAACAAAAATAACTCGAGTGTAAAAAAAAAATGAAGCAATGAATACAACTCGGTAAATGCAACATAACATAAACTCAGAAGGAAAAATCCTTTATGAGTGAACAAGTCTAAAAACAAGAAAATCGAATAAAGTAAAATGCACGAAAGTAAAAGAAAAGTCAAGTGTCGGAGTCGCTTTCGGGCTCCTGTGTTGTTGCTGCTGCTGAAGATAGTGGGTCCTCCGGTGCCGGGGTCGAGGATGGAGGTGCTGGAGGAACTGACGGGGCCCGAAGGGACCTCGGCTGCAGGACAAATGATGAGGCAACATCTCGCTCTAGGATCTGCTGTAATATGTCGAAACGTACCATGAACTCTATGTACTTAGTGGCCTGCGTAGCTCTAATCTCGGCAACCTCAGCTCGGACCACTCCAATAGCATTCTCGAGCTTCCCAAAGCGATCATTGGCTCGAGATGGTGAAAACATACGCACTGGGGGTGGTTCCTCGGCCGCTGGAGATGCCTCGGTCTCCATCGATCTCTGGTCCGAGGCTCGGGGTGGTCGAGATGCTCGGCTTCATCACCTTCATCCTCAGCTATCTTTGGGGCTGGTAGGACTAAAGCAAAAACCCCTGTCCGAACCCTGCGGACCATGCCCATCAACCTCATCATCTCTAGACCCAGGAGAGCGGGTACACTCGTCTTCTCGGCCTCGCGAATTGAATCCAAGAGACCAATGCCCAACACTAATCTTGTAATGTAAGGGCCAGAGAAGATCGCTCCCAGTCTAGCATACTGTCCCTGATGTCTGATGTAATCAGCCAGGATGTGCCCTAAGTGGATCGATACACACTCTACCATCGAGTACAAGTACAACAGCCCCTGACGGCTCAAGACACCAGTACTATCACCGCGGTCATTCACCGACCTACTCATGATGGCGTGCAAATATCTGTATGCAGGTCGGGAAAGGCACGTGGGCCTTGGACACCCCGGCTCAGTCTTGACCTTGACCACATAGCACTCTGTAAGCTCTCGCGGGATCAAGGTTCCGGGGATAATCGATGAGGGCAACTCGTGCATACTCCTCTCGATCTCGTGAATGCCTCCTCGTATAGGCCAAGTAGTGCGGAAAAGCTGCGTAATGCTCAAGCTATGGTGGCGTCCAAATACTCTGAACTGAATGGTGCCCAAACTGTCGAAGCTCGCATACGCTCTATCAAACTCGAACGAGGAGAGCACCTCCAGTGCAAACTCTCAGATGGCTGGCTCTCTAATAGTCAGCAACTGCCGCCAACCACCTTCTAAAACTAGATCATCGATCTCATTGGCGAACTCATCACCCTGCTGAAGCTCCCGCAATATAGTAGCATCCAGAAATCGAGTATATCCGAAACGGAGTCTCGACAATCGCTCATAACCGACCTGATGTTCAGGAATTGTTAATTGCATGCCCTCGGGCTCAGAGGATGACTCACGTGGCCTCTTATTAGCTTGCTTCTTTGACCTAGGTGCCATGATCTGCAAAATTTAAACAAAATTTGGTCAAACAAGTTGAGAAAACAATATTGCAGAAATCCACACGGTCGTGTGGAATTTCCACACTCCCATGTGGATCCACGGGGCGTGAGAACCGCACGGCCACGCATCAACAATCCAAAAATACAACTTAATAATACTTCTAACTTCGTCCTAAACATAAATCATTGTTCCAATTGAAGAAATGAAGCATTATTAACCAGATTAATCGATAAAAATCATGAATTTATGAAGAAGATGATGAAAAGGGATTTACCAACGAGGAGAAGTAAGAAAATGAAGAGCCGGCCAGAAAACTTCGCTAAAATCCCACCAAACTGGCGCTATGGACTCGAAGAGTACTGTGAGAGTGTTTTCAATTGAAAAGGAGTCGTGAAGAGGGAGAGGAACCATCCTCTTTTAAACAGAACTCATGACTTTTGGCGTTCTGTGCATCCACACTGGCGTGTGGGAATTCCCCACGCCGTGTGCCTCACTTCAAAAGCTCCACAGGGGCGTATGCACGCCCCTGTGCCCTCTCGGGAAAAACTCTCACTGAGTTAGAACGATCTCACATGGGCGTGCGGAAAATATCCACGCCCGTGCGCCAGACCCACAGGGGCAAACGCACGCCCCTATGGCTTCCCTGGTCATCCGAGAATAATATCAAGTCATCCACACGCCCGTGCGGAAATTCCACACGGGCGTGGACATTCACATGCCCAACTCACAGGGGTAGCCGCACGCCCCTGTGTTTTCTCGGGATGGAGGGAGCAACCTACAGAGTTTCGCACGGGTGTGCGGAAATTACCCACTCCCGTGTGTGGTTCACAAGGTCACCCACAGTGGCGAGTCCACGCCCCTTTGTGCTCTCGGGAAAAATCGCCCAACTGCGAGGAATTCACACGCCCGTGCGGAAGTACCCACGTGCGCCCGCGCTCACTGCATGGTCGTTCACAGGGGCAGCCGCACGCCCTTGTGCGTTCTCTGGATGAGCTCGCAGTATACACCAATGGGCGTGTGGAAATTCCACACGCCCGTGTGTTTTCTCTGGATGACTTAGAAAAACCTGCAGGCTCTGCAGAACTATTCTGAACATGTTTACACACTCAGAGCCTGCTATATTATGCAAAATTTACCAGATAAAAACATGAAATAGAACTCAAACAACTCGACTTTGCCAACTCTCAACAAAACACACAATGAATACTTTTTAAAAATCCCACAACAAAGTCGCAGCACAAGCACTTAAAAATTGAAACACCAACACTTAACAGTTTATTCATGAAAACAAACTAAACTAAAAGGTGCGAGAACAATAAACACTTGGGTTGCCTCCCAAGAAGTGCTTGTTTAACGTCACTAAGCTTGACGTATCTTTCTTAACTCACGGGGGTTCAAAAATGAAGGTTGCCCTCTTACCCATGGCTTGAAAGCATGATGAGCAAAATCTCTTGAGGGTAGAGGGTGTACTCTCAGGCTTCGGACCACCTAGCAATGGTTCGTCCAACTTCCTTGGTTCATGTACATCTCCAACAATCTTGGAGCATTTTCGGTGGCGTCTCTGAGCCCTCTTCATTTTCCGGAGCACCTTCTTCAAGATCCCCGAGGTAGATGTTTCTTCTCCAGTGGAACCAAGCATCATTACTTCTTCATTTCTCTCCTCTTGGTCGAACAAACCTTCATATGGATCCGGGTTGAACTTTTCCTGCACATATTCATCAACAAGCTCATAAGTAGTGTCTAAAAAATATAAACTGTCATCGAAATCAAGAGAATGCCGCATGGCTTCAGCAAGGCAGTATGTGAGCTTGTCATCTCCAACTCTCAATGTCAGCTCTCCGCCGTCGATGTCAATCAATGCTTTGGAAATCTGCAAGAACGGTCTCCCAAGTATCAAGGGTACATCTGCATCCTCATCGACATCTAGCACTACAAAGTCAACTGGAAAAATGTACTTGTCCAACTTGACAAGCACGTCTTCAATGATGCCTCTCAGATGTCGTACCGTTCGGTCCGCCAATTGTATAGTCATCCGAGTAGGCCTAGGCTCACCCAAGCCTAGCTTTTGGAAGAAAGTATATGGCATGACGTTGATGCTCGCCCCTGAATCTGCCAATGCCATTTCCTCACCTAAGTTGCTGATGTTACACGGAATGATGAAGCTTCCAGGGTCTTTCTTCTTGTTCGGCATGTTCTTTTGCAACACCGGCGAGCATGAAGCATCAAGCACCACTGAAGCACTCTCCTCCAATTTCCTCTTGTTGGTCAATAGGTCTTTCAGGAACTTCGCATAGCATTTGAGCCAATGCCTCAACAAAAGGAATGTTGATGTGGAGTTGCTTGAACAAACTCAGGAACTTCTTATATTGTTCATCTCCTTGGTCATTCTTCAATCTAGAGGGATAAGGGATTCTTGGCTTAAAAGATGGGGGTGCCACCTCTTTCTCTTTGTTTGCTCCCTTCTCAACCTCTACGACCTCGGGTGCGTGTTCTTTCGGCTTCTCACTCGGAAGCCTCCCTTCAACCTCACGACCACTTCTCAAAGTGATCGCCTTCACATGTTCTCTAGGATTGGTTTCCATGTTGCTTGGTAAACTTCCATGTGGCCTTTCGGAGAGAGACTTCGCAATTTGCCCCACCTGATTTTCAAGATTGTACAAAGAGGCGGTGTGGTTGCGAAGTGTAGCCTCGACTGATTCAAACCTTGTATTCGCCGATTGAACAAATCTAGCCAAGTGCTTCTCCAAATCCTTCATTCGGGTTTCCAAGCCTGAAATTCTATTTTCCACTTGAGGGGCTTGTTGTTGTTGTTGTTGGAAACCCGATGGCCCCATGGTCTTCTTTGGTCCTTGATTACTCCATGAAAAATTAGGATGATTCTTCCAACCTGAATTGTAGGTGTTGCTGTATGGGTTCCCTTGAGGTCTCATGCCATTACCTACAAAGTCAACGTCCTCAACTGAAGAAGCATCACCAATGACGATTGGGCAATCGGAGGGAGCATGTCCTCCATCACAACCGGTGCAATTGGTCATGGCCGCAACTCTATTCGAATCTATAAGATCTAGCTTCTTACTCAAACTCTCCACTTGGGCCGCCGATGAAGTTACCGCATCAATTTTATGGAGACCGGCCACCTTTTTCTTCTCCCTAGCGTTCCACTGACAGCTATTTAACCCCATTTCCTTAATCAATTGATGAGCCTCATCGGGGGTCTTGCTAACTAAGGTACCTCCTGCCGCCGCATCCAAGAGTTGCCTTGTACTTGGGTTCAAACCATTGTAGAAGGTTTGAACAATCATCCACTCCAGGAATCCGTGTTGCAGACACTTTCGCAGGAGTTCCTTGAACCTTACCCATTTCTCAAATAGAGACTCCAATTCCAACTGCACAAAGGATGAGATCTCATTCCTAAGCTTTGCTGATTTTTCAGGAGGGAAATAACAGGCTAGAAAAGCTTCTACCATCTCCTCCCATGTAGTGATTGATGCTCTAGGTAATGAGTGTAGCCACTGCTTTGTTATCCCCTTTAAGGAAAATGCCAAGGCTCTCAATTTGATGGCATCATCCGTGACACCATTTATCTTCAGCATGTCGCACACCTCGAGGAAGCTCTCTGTGTGACTGTTTGGATCCTCATCAGCGAAACCGTTGAATTGTGCGGACTGCTGCAGCATATGGATGAATGCCGGCTTTAGCTAGAAGTTTTGAGCTGTAATTGGGGGATGCACAATACTCGATTATGTCCCCAACACTGAAGGTCTGGCATAATCAGATAGTGTTCGTTGTTGCTCATTTTGTTCTGCCATGTTTTCAGATCCTTCTACTTCCAAATCAGCTGGATTATGCTGTTCTTGCACAGGTTCTTTCCCTTTTCTTCTAAGTGTACGTTCAAGATCAGGGTCTCCTTCAATCAATATTGATGGATTCCCTCGGGTCATAACCTGGAGCCGCACCAAAAAGAAAGAAAAAGACAATTAGAACGATGATAGAATAAGAAGATATGAATTAGAATGTGTGGTGAAATAGCTAAGAAAACAAAGTGCAAAGTATCTCTAAACGCCTAGCTCCCCGGCAACGGTGCCAAAAACTTGACAAGATTACCTTGCGTATATCCCGCAAGTGCACGGTTTGTCAAAGTAATAATCCCTGGTGAGCGGGTATCGAATCCACAGGGAGTAGGGAGTAAAGACACTTAATTCGATTCTTAGCTATGTGGAATATCAACAATGATAAGTGTGACAATGATTCAATTCTCAACAATTAAAAGCAACAAGTAAGAGAGCAAAAGTAAGGAGGAGGTAAGGCAATCGATAAAGATGGGGTACTCGGATGATGCTTCACTTAGGATAATCGCTTCAAGTGCAAGAACTCTCTATTATGCTTCCTAATCAATGCAATGGTGAGTCGTGGAAATTCTTACATACATAGTCCCAAATCTAAGGTCAACTATGCCTAACTCTATTTATGCCCCGGAGGAGAGATTAAATAACCTCTCAACCTCGCACTCGAATAAAGTTGCAATGAGCTCTAGGGATTCCAGGTGATAAATCTCTTCCTAATTACGGACCTAACACTTTGGTCCAGGATTAAGGTCCCTAACCACAATTAAGCCCTAGATACTAAGATCCCCTCAACACTTCACTCCGTTGCACGCGCAACTAAACCCCAGCGGAGATTCATCCCTTAGACCATTCACTCTATTATGGCCGTAAAGAACTCGAGGAACGGAGGTAGAATCTATCACGTCGGAGGGGAAAGGGGACGCTCTTGTACCTCTCGACTCACCCTCTCAACCCTCTCCAACCTAGCTTTGTCTAACGCTCGTGGTGTGTCACTCACTCACAAGGTTACCAACAAGAACTCTCAACCCTAGTGTCACTCTAGGGGAAATGTTCATACAATCAAGCATTCAAGGTTGGAACTCACAATAAACATCAATTTATTGAAAGCATAATAAAGAAGTTCAAAGAAACGAATACATCCTATTGTTCACAATCACCCAAGTACCTAGTAGGGGTTTAGCTCTCCATGGAGCTAAGTACAATCAAAGAAATAGAATGTAAAAGCAATGAATCCATAAAGAAACCCCCTCGATGGTCGTGTCGATGGTCTTGTTGAGAGTCCTCTACTCGTCGCAAGGGATCCTTTGTCCGGCCTAGGATACACCTCGCTGGATCGATGCCGATGAACGCTCTCCCAATAACCTTCTTCCAAACGACGCGCGATGTCAGAGCCGTAGAACCTCTCCAAAAACATAGCCAATACCCATCAAAACCCTAGCTGAAGCCCTCTCGCAAGTTGGGAAAAAGTTGGAGAAAAAGATACCAAAATCGGGGATGAATCGGCTTTAAATAGGGCCGGAATCGGGCGACTCCACGGGCGTGGGCGGTACACGCGCCCGTGCGGAATTTCCACACGGCCGTGTGGATTCTCTGTTTCTCTGATTTCTCGGCCGGCTATGAACAGTGCTGCTACAGTCCATTCTAAAGTGTTGGTGCAGTGCTCTGCTACAGTCTTCGACCTGAATAACTTCCCAATTCCATATATTCATCGGGGTAACGCAAATGGGCACACGTTTACGTCATGGATCACTTGCTTCTTTAATGATATACATGTTGGTGGAGCTCTTGTTCTTATGTGCATAAGTCAGAATGCTCGAGTGTGACTGCCTTTGTGCCCCTCCAAATGGTTGTGCTCAGTCGAATGCGAGGAGGTTGGCACACACTCTAGCATCTCACACCTGACCTATGTCTTCACGTTTGACCCTTAGCAAGATTTCCTCCAAAATAGGTGCATTATGATCCACATTGGCCTATTTCCTTAATACTCGGCCTCACAACCCTACCTACATAAAAGTAACATAAAAACACACATATTAGTGTAAAAACCTGAGAAAAGTAATGCTCAACATAAGGAATTAACACTTCGCATTCATATCGCACAAGCACTTATCAAAGTTCTAACTCTAATGGAGACCTCTCTCACATCAAAGTAACAAATCATGCAAATCCAATAAACAACAAGAATTAATTAAACAAGCAAGCAATGAGAATATGAGATTAAAACTTAATCAAACTCGGATTAAATAGAAACACTAAGCAAATCCACAAAAGATGAGAATCCTAGGGTTCACAAACCCAAATACCCTCTAGGGTTTTAGCTCTCCATGGAGCAACATACAAAACACACCATCAATGAATGAAAGTACGTTAAAACCATAGAAATAAACCCCTTATATATGAACCGATGGCCTTGATGGAGAGCTTCGAAATCTTGAAGGACCCACTGCGAAGCTAGGTTCACCGGTGGCTTCCTTGATGCTATGACGGAGGAGGAATCGATCAAAGTTGGTGATGAAGCGCCTCCAAAGCCGCAAAGACCTCCTCTCCAAACCCTAGCCGTCTCACCCCTCAAGAGCCGCACAAAAGATGAGAATCCTAGGGTTTACAATCCCAAATAGCCTCTAGGGTTTTAGCTTTCCATGGAGCAACATAGAAAACACACCATCAATGAATGAAAGTACATTAAAACCATAGAAATAAACCCCCTTATATATGAACTGATGGCCTTGATGGAGAGCTTAGACGTCTTGAAGGACCCACTCCGAAGCTAGGTTCACCGGTGGCTTTCTTGATGCTATGACAGAGGAGGAATCGATTAAAGTTAGTGATGAAGCGCCTCCAAAGCCGCAAAGACCTCCTCTCCAAAACCTAGCCATCTCACCCCTCAAGAGCCGCACAAAAGATGAGAAATAATAGGACAAAATGACTATTTATAGGCCTTAGATCGCGCCTATCACGTGCCCTCACGCGCCCGTCTGGATTTTCCACGCGGCCGCGTGGGCTGCGGGAATTTCCACACGGGTGCGTAAACAGTAATTTGCTACAGCACTGCTATAGTGAAATCACTACAGTCTTTTCACAAAACACGGTCTAAACACTCTTCTCTTGAGGCCACATGTCCGGGCACACGTCCATGTGGTAGGCTATAAAACTTTTCTTCATCGACGTATCTTTGAGAGGTCTTGTAATCTTCACAAAGAGAAAGAACATGAAGATGTGGCTGCCTTTGTGCCCTTCCAACTACTGAATTGACTTGAATCTTCTTGTAAGTTGGCACACATCTCCACGTTTATGAACTCCTCTCGTGTCTTGGTCCTTGAATTGAACAAGAACTCCCAACATTATGTCTTTATAGCCCATCTTTGCTTCCTTTTTACTCTTTAAGGCATTCACAACCTATATGCATAAAAGAACACCAAATACACAATATGAGACATAAACCATGGTAAAAATGATGCTCAATGTATGTAAAACACATATAAAAATATGTCTACTCAATCACTTATCAGTAACCCACCAGGAAAATGGTACTTTTAAGGTCAATGGGCAACGATTAAAATTTTACTTTAATAACAATGCTATAAAGGAAACCGGGGGTGGCATCAAACTCTTTGAACCCCCATGAGGTAAGGAATGAGGTACGTCAGGCTCGTGACGTTAAACAAGCGCTTCTTGGGAGGCAACCCAAGTGTTCGGTGGTGTTTGCTTGCATTTTTCGTATTCTAGGTCTTAGTTCATTTCAATTCTTGTATTTCTTAGAATTGTTTTACTTTTGAATAAGTTCATGCTCACACACTTGGCGTAGTGCTCTCATCGTTTTAATTGTGGTATGTTTGTGTAACTTTTTGAGAAACTCATATTTAGGTGTTAATTCATGCACTAGATCGTCGTTTTATTCAATTCACTCATTTTTGGAGGAGTCTTCGGGCTTGCTATATCATTTTTTTCATCATTTGGGGCAGGTTTTCGAAGTTTTAATTGGTTTTAATGGTTATACGGCCTTACTGGGCCGTATAGTGGCCGTCTGAGACGAGCACAGAGGCTCTGTGCCGTCATAGACGATCCCCCATACGGCCCCTATACGGGGCCGTCCGCGATGGGAGGCCCCCTCGGCCGAGAGGGCCTCTTGGCCCATACGGCCCCCATACGGGGCCGTATGGGTGCCGTATGGGTCGGCCCCCCCCCATATAATCTCTGTCTCTCTCTCTCTCTGTCTCTTTCTTCCATTCTCTTCTTTTCTCTCTTTTTCCACCGATTTTCTCTCTTCTTTCTCACTCATTTCTTGGCCAAATCTCCTCATTTTTCCTCCTAAATATTCTCCTCATTCATTTGAGACGTCGATCTAGTGGTTTTCCCCATGTTTAAAGCTTGTTTTCTCAAGATTTCATCGGTATGCTTTTTCTATGCCCTAGTTTTATCTTTCTCATTTCTTGGGCATTCTTGGAGATTTTGTTTGGGATTTCTTTAGCATTTTGCTTGGTTTGAATGATGTGAATGTCATGGATGAATTTTCCTTCAATTTTATGTAAAAAATTTTCGATGTTTGAATATAGGGGAGACTCTTGCCGCATGAATAGTGACCATACGGCCAACATACGGCCGTATGACCTTAAAAATTTGTTTTTTAATGTGTTTCCTCTACCTCTAGCATTTTATTTGCTTTATCTTGTATCCCTATGAGCTTGAACAAAGTTTATCTTCATTGTAGGGATGCCTAACACAACGGCTCGCCTCCAAGCGCCCAAGGACCACCGGGCCCTCCTCTACACCCGATGAGCCCATCTTCAAGTTATCCCATCATCGAGAGAGATATGATCGACTGAATTCAAAACCATTTGGAACATTGTGCTACCTTGAGTGGGGACTTGTGGAGAACCTTGGGATTGCAAGTCAAGTAAGGGAATGGCTATCAAAAAATTGTTGGGACAAGATTTTTGCCATAAAAGAGCCAACCTTTCGTCAATTAACCTTGGAGGTTTTGAGTACATTTGAGGCACAACAAGATTTAGATTCTGTGTGGAATAGGAAAATTATCACCATCCATTTTCAAGCTTTTAGACGGAAGCGTACTATGCACCACTTGGATTTTGCCAAGTACTTGGGGATTTATGATGATGAGTTTATCAACTCCATGCTCGATAAGCGTCTTAAGCTTGATCTCTCAAGTGGAGTGGGACGAAGCAACTATTGGGCAACTTTGGCCGGTGATGATCAAATACGAAAGGCCTCGCGCATGATTGACCCGACACACAGATTCATTCATGCTTTGATTGCTCGATCCATTTGGGGCCGGACCGATAGCAAGGGGGTTGTGACTCAAGCCGATATTTATACGATGTATGGCATCTTCGAGCGACGCCCTACTCACCTTGGCCACCTTGTTGCCGATGCATTTCTTCACCAGGGCTCGTATACATGATTGGGAGCTATATTTATTGGGCCCTATGTGACTAGATTGATCTGTGGCATGGGTTTACTTGAGCAGACGTGAGGCATGACCGTTGTAGGAGGTACAGTACCCCTCGGACCAACCCACATACGGGCGATAGGCTTGATGGTCGCATGTGGCAGACCCACACGCCACCAGGCTACTGGTGAGTCTAGTCAGTGACATACTGAGCACACATAGTTAGACCCTGAGGGTGCGCCTGTTTCTACCCCCGGCGCTACATCTTTACCTGACTTTGACATGAGACTGAGGGGGTTTGAGGGTGAGGTTCGGGCTGTACATCAGGAGCAGCATGAGATTCGTGGCTAGCTTTACCAGATCATTGCGGGACAGCGTCGACTCGAGGCAGATCTTCATCGTTTCATCACTTCCTACTGTGGTTCATCCTCGCACACTGTAGCCACTTCTTCTACCGCCATGCCACCACCACCAGCACCTGATTGTGATGAGTAGCAGCTTGTTGGAGCTTGGACAAATATTGTTTACTTTTGCTTGATTTGTTTTGTATTTTGTTAAGTTGGCATGGTTCTACCCTACCGACTTGTGTTGTTTATTTTCATCTTTGTGTTTTTTTTTACTACTCTCTAGTTTTCCCCTTGTGCTTTTATTTTTAAATCTTTGTGGAATGATGATGTACCCTTTTTGCCTCACAGGGCATTAAGGGAATTTGGTGGGCTTTCCTGGTGTTAATGGAGGGCGGGCGGGACATGTATTGCTCACCACACATTTTCTCACGTCCTACCTCACGACGAGCACAAGTTGAACTGAGGAGTTCATTTTCACCCTCCTTTATTATTTGCATTGCTTCATCTTGCATATTTTTCATGATTAGTGTACATTGAGGGCAATGTACAACACTAAAGTAATGAGGGATGGGTGTATTTCATGTTTTAGGATCATTTGCTACATGCTAGTGTTACCTATGATGGCTTTGTTCATTCTTGTAAGAATCTTTTAGCTTGGACTAATGACTGATGTGAGTTACTTGTTTCTATGCTTTATTGAATGCTGATTTATCCCTAGTATTGTCATGTGCACTGATTTTTTTTGTCGATGCCCTGGGAATAGCCAATGTGACTACTCTCTAACTCTCTTGTATGCATAACACACTACTTTGAGTACTTGGCCTTAGAACATTAAGTTCTTTCCTTCAATGGACTCTTAAGAACTTCTAGGTCTTGTTGATCTAATCCTAGTTTTGTGTCATGTAGAGTACTCTGAGGATGTGATCTAGGGTGAATGTGAAAAAATAAAAATAAAAAAAATGAAATGAATAAAAAAGAAAAGAAAAAAAAAGGAAAAAAAAAGAGTCTATGTCAGTATTCCTCTGCTTCTGAAGCATGAATGCGTCTATGTAGACTGTAATCGAGTAGTTGGGTGGCTCTTGTGCCTAACCAGCATGTGCACCCTTCAGAAAGATTTCAAAATGATGTTATTGCAGTCTACGTTAGTTGGACTTGAGAAAAAAGAAAAAAAAAGAAAAGAAATGAATGATGAAATGAAAATAAAAACTCTAGTGATCTATGTGAGTATCTACCAAAGGTTTTGAGATGAAAGTGGATTTAGTTTCGAGCTATAGATTTAGAAGGATCTTATTTGGCCATTGAAGTAGGACTTAGTAGTTTAAGACTTAGTATTCTTTGTAAGTGGAGTGATTAGCATCTAGAGCTGTACCAATTGAAGTCCATAGGCTAGACAAGATCAGGGCATATGAGATATAAGATTCACTTACACGGCACAGACATATAAAGTGTGAGATATGATATTTTTATTATGCTTTTGGAGGTAGGATATAAGATTCACTTACTCAACATCTATGTATCATTGTAAATTGCTTTTGGAGTCTTATATTTACTTGATGCCGAGGTAATGCATTTAGCCACTTCTCGATCTCTTTGTTTTTCATGAGTTGTTTGCTTGGGGACAAGCAATGCTTAGAATGTGGGGATATTTGATAAGTGTCTAAATGTAGATGTTTTTCATGTATATATCGTATTCACTTAGCATGTATTTTGTGAGGGTTTGATGCCCGTTTTGCACTTAATCGTCTATTATTTGCTTTGTAGGGGCATAAGGAAGCCATGGAGAACAAAAAGATATCATTTGGGCGAAAAGAGAAAAACAAGAATTTCATACTACCCACCCATACTACCCGATGTAGGGGGCCGTATGCTACTATAGCAGTGGATTGTTTTTGGAGTGTCTGCCCTGATTTCTATACTATCGATGTATGGGGGCCATATGCACCCGTATGGATTACTGAATCTAGGGTTTTTGGGTGCTATCGACTTACGACCCCCATATGACGCGTATGCCTCGGGGGGTATAAATACCAACTTTTAGGGCGGAAAAAAATGGGACTTTTAGGTTTGGACCTTTTTCTTGGCCGACTTTGGGGAGATCACTTGGGAGATTTTGGGCGACCTTGGGAAGGAGAAGAAGATCAAGGAAGCTAGAAGATCATTCAAGCCCAAGGTCCAAGACTCTCAAGGCAAGAAGGCAACATCATTCAAGGGGAGATTTACCACGATTTGAAGGAAGGAGACCCTCGGCTAGAGGAAGCGTCATTTGGCACTCCTTTGGCGGGGAAAGTGTCATTTGGCACATTCTTCACCTCCTCCTTCACCATTTCATCTAGGGAGTGTCGTTTATGCTTTTGTTTCATGTTTTGTTTGTTTGTATTGCTTGTTGTGGGATGATGACACACTAGACCCCGAAGGCCACCGGTTGTTGTTGAACCTTGGGGGGTTTTATCATGTATGTTGGATGACAACTTGTTAATTCCATGCTTGGGTAATTTTGAGATTTAATCCATTGTTTTCATGCTAAGTGCTACACTAAAGAGAAATTCGTAGCTCTTTTATGAATGATGCATGTAGATGTAACTTGCTCGCATGTATTAGGTCATGAATGGATTAAAAGGGGATGCTTGTATAATCACGCCGAGAAATCGGGTGTTTGGTAGCCCTCCATGTAGGTTTAATCCGAAGAAGAGTAGGTTTAATCCTAAGTGAGATTTCCTCGTACTCAATGCAATCGTAGGAATGTGGATTTGGAAGAAATTCCTATCCATGTTCGTATGGGATTAGGGTTCAATCGCCGAGAAATTGGGGTTGTTCTAATATTGGAATCTTATGGTCCATTTTACCCTTGCATCTTTAGATCATCATCGATGTTGCGTGATAACCCCTCAAGGGGATCCTCATCCATAGGCCTTTGCACCTCATTGATTTTCTTGCTTGCTTATTGCTTGTTCTCTCTAATTTGGTCATAATCTCGTTTTAGCTTTAATTACATTTAGTAGAGTGAAAATCCATCACTTGATATCTTAGGCTAGATAATAGCTCGAGAAAGAGTAATAGGAGATCCTTAGCCCCGTGGAATACGATCCTCGTGTCTTCACGCGAGGTATTACTTGGCGATCCTGTACAGTTGCGGGGAAGCAATCAACTTAGCAAAGTCCAAGTGGTGCATAGTACGCTTTTTCCCAAAAGCTTGAAAACGGATGGTGATACATTTCCTATCCCACGTGGATTGTCCATCTTGTCATGCCTCAATATACTCATAACCTCCAAGGTTAATTGGCGAAAGGTTGGCTCATTGATGGCAAAAAGCTTGTCCCAACAATTATGTGATAACTACTCCTTGACCGGTTTGCTATACCAAGGTTCTCCACAAGCCCCCAATCAATATAGCACAATGCCCAAATGGTTTTGACTTCAATCTATCATATCTCTCTCGATGATGGGCTAACTTGAAGATGGGTTTATCGGGTGTAGATGAGGGTGCGGTGGTTCTTGGGCGCTTGGAGGCGAGTCTTTTAGAATGAGGCATCCCTACAATGAAGACAACCTTGTTCAAGCTCATAGGGATACAAGATAAATAAAAATAAAATGCAAAAGATAGAGGAAACAAATGAAAAATAAAATTTTTGAGGTCATATGGCCGTATGGGGGCTGTATGGTCACTATTAAAGTGGCAAGAGTTTCCCCTATATTCATAGAATCGAAAAAATTTTACATAAATTTGAATGACAATTCATCCATGACATTCACATCATCCAAACCAAGCATAATACTAGAGAAATTCCTCACAAAATCTCCAAGAATGCCCACAAAATGAAAAAGATAAAACTAGGGCATTGAGAAAGCATACCGATGAAATCTTGAGAAAACAAGCTTTAACCTTGAGGGAAACCACTAGATCAAAGTCTCCAATGGATTGGGAGAAGTTTTAGGAGAAAAAATTAGGAAATTCGGCCAAGAAATGAGGGAGGAAGAAGAGAGAAAATCGGTGGAAAAAGAGAGAAAAGAAAAGAATGGAAGAGAGAGAGAGAAGAGGGGGGGTTATATGGGGCAGGCCCGCCCCTTACGGCCCAATACGGCCCTGATAAGTGCTTGTCCGATATGAATGCGAAGCATTCTTTCCTTATGTTAAGCATTAACTTTCTCGGGTTTTACACTAATATGTGTGTTTTTATGTTACTTTTATACAGGTAGGGTTGTGAGGCCGATTATGAAGGAAAGAAGCCAATGTGGATCATAATGCACCGATTTTGGAGGAAATCTTGATAAGGTTCAAACGCGAAGACATAGGTCGGGTGTGAGATGCTAGAGTGTGTGCCAACCTTCTCGTATTTGAGTTTGCATAACCATTTTGAGGGGCACAAGGGTAGTCATACTCAAGCATTCCGACTTATGCATATAGAACAAGATCTCCACCAACTTTTCCATCATTGAAGAAGCAAAGTGATCCACGACGTGAACGTGTGCCGTTTGCATTACCTTGATGAAAGTATGGATTTGGGAAGTATCTCAGGATGGATAATGTAGTAGAGCACTGCAGTAAGTACTGTAGTAGCAATGTTCATAGTCGGATGAGAAAACTGCAGAACAGAGAATCCACACGGGCGTGTGGAAATTCCACACGCCTGTGTGAAAAATCCATAGGGGCGTGTGGATCCTCGATTCCAGCCCTATTTAAAGCCGATTCAGCCCCGATTTCAGTGATCTTTTCCCCTATCTTTTCTTCCACCTTTCCCCATCTTTGCAGGCAATGGCGGATAGGGTTTGGAGAGGTTTGATGGACTTCGACAGCTTGTTTCCTTCAGAAGAGAGCTATTGGCGGAGTTTTCTTCGGCACTGATCCGGCGAGGTGTGCCCTAGGTTTGATGTGGGGACCTTTGAAGAAGACGTGGCCCATCAACAAGACCTTCGACACGAAGACAAGGGGGGTTTCATTCATGGATTGCATCTCTATACTTTTGATTTCATTATCTATTGTATTTTGCTCCATGGAGAGCTAAACCTCTAGTGGGTACTTGGGTATTTTTCAACCCTAGGATGTATTCGTTTCATTGAATCTCTTTGTTATGCTTTCAATTAATTGATGTATATAGTGAGTTCCAACTTTGAATGCTTGAGTGTGTGAATACTCCCGTAGAGTGACACTAGGGTTGAGAGTTCTTGTTGGTAACCTTGTGAGTGAGTGGCACACCACGAGTGTTAGACAAAACTAGGTTAGAGAGGGTTGAGAGGGTGAGTCAAGAGGTACAGGAGCGTTCCCTTTCCCCTCCGATGTGTTAGTTTCTACCTCCATTCCTCGAGTTCTTTACAACCACAATAGAGTGAATGGTCTAAGGGATGACCTTCCGCTGGGGCTTAGTTGCAGGTGCAACGGAGTGAAGCGCAGAAGTGATCTTAGTATCTAGTGCTTAATTGTGGTTAGGGACCTTCCTCCTGGATCAAAGGGTTAGGTCTACAATTAGGAGGAGATTTATCACTTGGAATCCCTAGAACTTATTGCAATTCTATGCGAGTGCGAGGTTGAGAGGTTATTCAATCTCTCCTCCGGGACATGTATAGAGTTAGACATAGTTAACCTTAGATTTGGGACTATGTAATTAAGTATTTCCACGACTCACTTGCATTGATTAGGAAGCATAATTGAGGGTCCTTGCACTTGAAATGATTGTCCTAGGTGGAACAATATCCGGGTACCCCATTTATCGTCGATTGCCTTTCCTATCTTTTACTTGCGGCTTCCTTATTTTTATTTGCATTGAGTTTGTTTCCACATCACTTTCAACATATTTTCATTCTAGTTAAATAGCAATCTTGGTGGTTCTAAGCACTATTCCCTGAGGATTCGACTACCCTCTCAACGGGGTATTATTACTTTGACACCCGTGCACTTGCTCTTTACACGCATATTTAGAGGTGTCAGGGCCCCATATGGGGGCCGTATGGGCCGAGAGGCCTTTCTCAGCCGAGAATCCTGGTGCATAACAGACGGCCCCCATACGGAGCCGTATGGGGGCCGTCTGTGATGGCACAGAGCCACTGGATCGGCTCTATATTCATCACAGACGGTATCCATACAGCCTAGGATGGCCGTATGACTTTTAAATTCACTCAAAACTTCAAAATCCTTCTCCAAATGATGTAAAAATGAAATAGCAAGTTCAAAGACTTCTCCAAAAATGAATAAAATGAATAAAACAACGATCTAGCACATGAAATGACACCAAAATATAAGTTTCACAAGAAGTTGCACAAATACACCACAATTAAGAACAATGAGAACAATGTGCCAAGTGTGTGAGCATGAGCTTATTCAAAGATAAAACAAGTCTAAGAAATACGAAAAATTGAAATGAACTAAGATCTAGAATACGAAAAATGTAAGAAAACACCCCCGAATGCTTGGGTTGCCTCCCAAGAAGAGCATGTTTAACGTCATGAGCCTGACATACCTCATTCCTTACCTCATGGGGGTTCAAAGAGTTTAAAGCCACCCCCAATGTCTCTTGTAATGTTGTTATTAAAGTATAATTTCAATCGTTGCCCATTGACCTTAAAAGTGCCGTTTTCCGGGTGGGTTACCTCAATCGCTCCATGTGGGAAGACTTTAGTGACCGTGTATGGACCTGACCAACGTAATCTTAATTTCCTTGGAAATAATTTCAACCTAGATTTGAACAGTAGGACTTGATCTCCCTCATGAAATTGTTTAGAGTGCTTGATGCGTTTGTCGTGGTACTCTTTTACTTTTTCTTTATAGAGCTTTGAACTCTCATATGCCGTGGAGCGCCACTCGTCAAGTTCATTAAGTTGGAGTGTTCTCTTGCAACCTGCAAGAGAAGAATCGAGATTTAGAAACTTAATAGCCCAATACGCTTTATGCTCAAGCTCAACAGGTAAATGACAAGATTTTCCATAAACTAGCCTATACGGAGTGATTCCAATAGGAGTCTTGTAAGCTGTTCAGTAGGCCCAGAGGGCGTCATCTAGATGTTCTGCCCAATATCTTCGGTTCTGAGATACAGTTATCTCAAAAATTCGCTTTAAGTCCCTGTTGGATACTTCTACTTGCCCACTAGTTTGTGGATGGTATAGTGTTGCCATTTTATGAGAGACTCCATAGCGCTTCAAAATTTTTGCAAATTGGGCATTACAGAAATGAGTGCCCCTATCGCTAATGATTGCATGTGGTGCACCGAACCTGGAAAAAAATTTATTTAACAATTTCACGACCACCCTCGCATTATTTGTTTGCAAGGCTTGAGCCTCCACCCATTTAGACACATAATCGACTGCCACGAGTATGAACTTATATCTATGGGAGCTCGAAAGGGTCCCATAAAATCAATCCACCACACATCAAAAACTTCACAGGCTTAGTTCCAATTTTGGGGCATCTCGTCCTGGCGAGATATGTTGCTGACCTGCTGATATCTATCACAAGCTTGAATGAATTTCTGGGTGTCTTGGAATACCGATGGCCAATAGAAACCTGCATCAAGAATTTTCTTTGTTGTTTAATTTGCATCATAATGGCCACCAATGGGTCCTGAGTGGCAATACCTTAAAATTCTTAGACCCTTTGCCCTAGAAACACATCTTCAAGCAACCTGATCGGAACAAACTCTTTATAGGTATGGATCCTCCCATATGTAGTGCTTAAGGTCTAAAAAAAATTTCTTCCTTTGTTGATATGTAAAACCATTTCGGGATGACCCCACCGACCAAGTAATTAGCAAAATCGGCAAACCAGGATGGTTCCTGCTCTTCTACTACCTGGATTTTATACAAGTGTTCTTCAAGGAATGAGTCATTGATATCTTTTTCTCTTATAGTTTCAGTGCCAGAGCTCTCTAAATGGGATAAATGATCAGCTGCAAGATTCTCTGCTCCCTGCTTCTCCTTAATCTCAAGTTCAAATTCTTGAAGTAATAGACCCACCTTATCAAACTTGGTTTGGCATCTGATTTGCTAAATAAGTACCTCAAAGCTGAATGATCAGTGTACACCACCACTTTAGAAAGAATAAAATATGACCAGAATTTATCAAAGGCAAATACCACAACAAGTAATTCATTCTCAGTCATAGTGTAATTCTCTTGGGCTCCTGTTAGAGTCTTGCTTGCATAGTAAATGGGATGTAAATGTTTGTCTCTCCGCTGACCAAGCACTATCACAACTGCAAAGTCACTCGCATCACACATCAATTCGAATTGGGAGTCCCAATCTGGGGCGACCATGATGGGTGCTTGAATTAGTTTCTCCTTGAGTGCAATAAAGGACATCAAGCAATCATTATCAAACTCGAATGAGACATCCTTTTCCAACAACCTTGTCAGCGGTCTAGCAATTTTAGAAAAATCTTTGATGAATCTTCTATAGAATCCAGCATGTCCCAAAAAACTTCTTATGGCCTTCACAGAATTTGGAGGTGGTAATTTTTCGATTGTGGAAATCTTTGCCTTGTCGACCTCAATTCCTTCTTTTGAAATTTTGTAACCCAAGACTATTCCCTCTTAGACCATGAAATGGCATTTCTCCCAACTTAGCACAAGATTAGTCTCTTCACATCGAATGAGGACCCGCTCAAGGTTCTTGAGCCACATATCGAATGAATCACCAAAGACGGAAAAATCATCCATGAACACTTCCATAAAATCTTCCACCATGTCCTCAAAAATGGCCGTCATGCATCTCTGAAAGGTAGCCGGGGCATTACATAGCCTGAAAGACATGCGGCGATAAGCAAATATCCCATACGGATAAGTGAACATAGTCTTCTCCTGATCTTCGAGGGCGATGAGAATTTGGAAATAAGTAGAGAACCCATCCAGAAATCAATAGTACGCATGTCCAGCTAGTCTCTCCGGCATCTGGTCAGTGAATAGTAGGGAAAAATGATCTTTTCGTGTGGCATCATTCAATTTTCTATAGTCGATGCATACCCTCCACCCGGTAGTTGTATGAGTTGGGATTAACTCATTTTTTTCATTGGTGACCACAGTCATTCCCCCCTTCTATGGAACGACTTGCACGGGGCTTACCTACTCACTGTCTGATATCGGGTAGATAATGCCCGCATCGAGAAGCATGATGATTTCTGCCCTGAACCACTTCCTTCATATTTGGATTGAGTCTTCTTTGCGGCAAGGCTTTGGGTCTGTGTTCATCTGTCATTAGAATTTTGTGAGTGCAAACAGAGGGGTTTATCCTTTTATGTCAGCAATCTTCCGAGAAATCACTCTCTTGTGCCTTTTTAGCACATCCACAAATCCATTCTTTTGCTCAACTGTTAGGTCTGAAGAGATGATGACTGGAAGTTGTGCACCCTCTCCCAAAAAGATATACTCAAGGTGCTCATGTAGTGTTTTCAACTCCAAATCTGGTGCTTCCTCTGTTGACGGCATCAAACCTCTATTTCATAGCCCATCACCCTGTTCGGACCCTTCACTCTCATCGGGACTGTTGTCTGTACCATGGACAAGAATCTCAAAACATTCGGCATCGTATCCTAGACCTTCATGTTGCCCATACTGATGACCCAAGTCAGACTCCTGTACCTTTGCTAACACCTGGCCCATTTCAGCACGGTCCTCCTGGATGGGATTCATGGTAGCAGACTGTTGGTCCTTGGTAGTCAAAACAAACTGTTCAATTGGTTATTCGCTTCCTCCTCTCACTGATGGTGTTCCACTTTCCATAAAGGTCTCAAATACTGTGTACCAGCTGCCACCATCATAAGATATGCTAGAATCCCCTGATAGTAGAAGTGTGGATAAATAGTTGTTTGGAGGGTGTGAAAAATATTGATGAGTCTGCCAATTAATCCAACCTTCAAATCTGTGTACGTAACCTTCCAACTTGATGTTCGGATTTGCCATGTTGCACTCACGAGATGAATGACAAGGTCCCCTTGCGTATATCCCGCAAGTGCACGGGTTTGTCTAAGTAATAATCCCGGGTGAGCGGGTATCGAATCCACAGGGAGTAGGGAATAAAAAATACTTAATTCGATTCTTAGCTATGTAAAAGATCAATGATAATGAGTGTGACAATGATTCAATTCTCAATAGTAAAAGCAACAAGTAAGAGAGCAAAAGTAAAGAAGGGGGTAAGGCAATCGATAAAGATGGGGTACCCGGATAATGCTCAACCTAGGATAATTATTTCAAGTGCAAGAACCCTCTATTATGCTACCTAATCAATACAATGGTGAGTCGTGGACATCCTTAATTACATAGTCCCAAATCTAAGGTCAACTATGCCTAACTCTATACATGTCC
Organism: Dioscorea cayenensis subsp. rotundata; assembly: GCF_009730915.1. Taxonomy (NCBI): domain Eukaryota; kingdom Viridiplantae; phylum Streptophyta; class Magnoliopsida; order Dioscoreales; family Dioscoreaceae; genus Dioscorea; species Dioscorea cayenensis. The sequence goes on from NC_052471.1 coordinate 16,873,892, forward strand.
CATAGGAGAAATCGAACAATCTCAACACCTCGCAGTCGCATAGAGTTGCAATGAGCTCCAAGGATTCCAAGTGATAAATCTCTTCCTTAATATAGACCCAACCCTTTGGTCTAGGTGGAAGGTCCCTAACCACAATTGAGCCTTAGATACTAAGTTCACCTCAACGCTTCACTCCGTTGCACGGGTAACTAAGCCCCAGCGGAAGTTCATCCCTTAGACCATTCACTCTATTATAGCCGCAAAGAACTCGAGGAACGGAGGTAGAATCTATCACGCCGGAGGGGAATGGGGACGCTCCTGTACCTCTTGACTCACCGTCTCAATCCTCTCCAACCTAGCTTTGTCTAACACTCGTGGTGTGTCACTCACTCACAAGGTTACCAACAAAAACTCTCAACCCTAGTGTCACTCTAGGGGAAATGTTCATACAATCAAGCATTCAAGGTTGGAACTCACAATAAACATCAATTTATTGAAAGCATAATAAAGAGGTTCAAAGAAACAAATACATCCTAGGGTTCATAATACCCGAGTACCCATTAGGGGATTAGCTCTCCATGGAGCTAAGTACAATCAAAGAAATAGAATGTAAAAGCAATGAATCAATAAAGAAACCACCTCGATAGTAGTGTTGATGGTCTTGTGGAAAGTCCTCTACTCGTCGTCTAACGATTCCCTCGTCTGGTATAGGATACGCCTCGATGGAAGCTCCCCTACCAACCTTCTTCCTAAGGAATGACGATGTAGGAGCCATAGAACCTCTCCAAAACCATGGCCAATACCCCTCGAAACCCTAGTCGAAGCCCTCTCTCAAGTTAGGGGAAACGATGGAGAAAAGAATACTAAAATCGGGGCTGATTCGGCTTTAAATAGGGCTGGAATCGAGCGACTACATTTGCGTGGATGCTTCACGCGCCCGTGGGGAATTTCCACATGGGGGTGGATAATTTCCACATGCCCATGTTGATCCTCTGAACTCCTGTTTTCTCGGCCGGCTATGAACATTGTTGCTACAGTACTTTCTACCGTGTTGCTACAGTGCTCTACTACATTATTCGACCTGAATTGCTTCCCGAATCCATACTTTTCATCGGAGTAACGTAGACGGGCACACGTTCACGTCGTGGATCACTTGCATCTTCAATGATAGACACGTTGGTGAAACTCTTGTTCTATGTGCATAAGTCAGAATGCTCGAGTGTGACTGCCTTTGTGCCCCTCCAAATGGAAGTGCCAACTCGAATACGAGGAGGATGGCACACACTCTAGCATCTCACATCGACCTATGTCTTCTCGTTTGAACCTTAGCAAGATTTCCTCCAAAATCGGTGCATTGTAATCCACATTGGCTTCTTTCCTTCATACTTGGCCTCACAACCCTACCTGCACGAAAGTAACATAAAAACACACATATTAGTGTAAAAACCTGAGAAAAGTAATGCTCAACATAAGGAATGAATGCTTCGCATTCATATCGCACAAGCACTTATCAATGAACTATACAGAAAGGAATAGAGAATGAATTCAATTATTAAGATCAAAGGAAAAGAAAAATAACTAAAAAAATGAGTAAAGAATGAAATGGCTAGAGTAATAATCTAAAAAAGTTTCCTAGAATTCCTTATAGATTCCCCGGAAACGGCGCCAATATTTTCATTGCTTCCACGGAAGTGTACGGGATCGCCAAGTAATACCTCGTGTGAAGACACGAGGATCGTATTCCTCGGGGCTAAGGATCTCCTATTACTCCTTCTTAGAACTATTATCTAGCCTAAAATCTCAAGTGATGGAATTTACTCTAATAGAAGCAATTAAAACTAAAACAAGATTTCCAACAAATTAGAGAGAGCAAACAATGAGCAAGCAAGAAATTCAATGCAATGCAAAGGCCTATGGATGTGGATCCCCTTGAGGAGTTATCATGAAACATGGATGATGATTAAAAGATGCAAGGGTAAAATGGAGCAAGAGATTTCTAGATTAGGACAACCCCAATTTCTCGGCGATTAAACCCTAATCCCATACGAACATAGATAGGAATTTCTTCCAAATCCACATTCCTACGATTGCATTAAGCACAAGGAAATCTCAAATGGGAGTAAACCTACTCTTCTTCGGCTTAACCTAACATGAAAGGCTACCAACACCCAATTTCTCGGTGTGATGATACAAGTATCCCCTTCTAATCCATTCATAATCTAATACATGCGAGCAAGTCACATCTACATGCAACACTCATAAAAGAGCTACGGATTTCTCCTTAGTGTAGCACTAAGCATGAAAACAATGGATTAAATCTCAAAATTACACAAGCTTGGAATTAACAAGTAATCATCCAAAATACATGATAAAACCCCCCAAGGTTCACCAACACCCAGTGGCCTTGGGGGTCTAGTGTGTCATCATCCCACAACAAGCAATACAATCAAGTGAAACACAAAAGAAAAGCATAAATGACACTCCCTAGATGACATAGTGGAGGAGGAGGTATAAATTGTGTCTTATGACGCTTTCCAGGCCAAAGGAATGTTTAATGACGCTTCCTTTAGCCGCGGGTCTCCTTCCTTCAAATCGTGGTAGATCTCCCCTTGAATGATGTTGCCTTCTTGCCTTAAGAGTCTTGGACCTTGGCCTTGAATGATCTCTTAGCTTCGTTGGCCTTTTTCTCCTTCCCAAGGTCACCCAAAGCCTCTCAAGTGGTCTCTCAAAATATGCCCAGAAAAAGTCCCTTGTTCTGCCCTAAAAGTCAGTATTTATACCCCCATGAGATACGGGCCGTATACGGATCGTATGGATAAATCGAACAATCTCAACACCTCGCACTCGAATAAAGTTGCAATGAGCTCTAGGGATTCCAGGTGAAAAATCTCTTCCTAATTGTAGACCTAACCCATTGGTCCAGGCGGAAGGTCCTAACCACAATTAAGCCCTAGATACTAAGATCCCCTCAACGCTTCACTCCGTTGCACGCGCAACTAAGCCCCAGTGGAGATTCATCCCTTAGACAATTCACTCTATTATGGCCGCAAAGAACTCGAGGAACGGAGGTAGAATCTATCATGTCGGAGGGGAAAGGGGGCGCTCCTGTACCTCTCGACTCACCCTCTCAACCCTCTCCAACCTAGCTTTGTCTAACGCTCGTGGCGTGTCACTCACTCACAAGGTTACCAACAAGAACTCTCAACCCTAGTGTCACTCTAGGGGAAATGTTCATACAATCAAGCATTCAAAGTTGGAACTCACAATAAACATCAATTTATTGAAAGCATAATAAAGAAGTTCAAAGAAATGAATACATCCTAGGGTTCACAATCACCCAAGTACCCACTAGGGGTTTAGCTCTCCATGGAGCTAAGTACAATCAAAGAAATAGAATGTAAAAGCAATGAATCCATAAAGAAACCCCCTCGATGGTCGTGTCGATGGTCTTGTGGAAAGTCTTTACTCGTCGCAAGGGATCCTTTGTCCGGCCAAGGATACACCTCGCCGGATCGGTGCCGACGAAAGCTCTCCCAATAACCTTCTTCCAAACAACACGCGATATCGGAGCCATAGAACCTCTCCAAAAACCTAGCCAATACCCCTCAAAACCCTAGCGGAAGCCCTCTCGCAAGTTGGGGAAAAGATGGAGAAAAGAATACCAAAAATTGGGGCTGAATCGGCTTTAAATAAGGCTGGAATTGGGCGACTACACGGCCGTGGATGCTCCACGGCCCCGTGCGGAATTTCCACACGGACGTGGGTAATTTCCCCACGCCCGTGTGGATTCTTTGAAACTATCATTTTCGGGCGGCTGTGAACATAAAATACTCCCGAATCCACTTTTCATCGAGGTAACATAAACGGGCACACGTTTATGCCGTGGATCACTTTGCTTCTTCAATGACGGATAAGTTGATGGAGATCTTGTTCTATGGGCATAAGTCGGAATGCTCGAGTGTGACTGCCTTTGTGCCCCTCCAAATAGATGTACCCACTCGAATACGAGGAGGTTGCCACACACTCTAGCATCTCACGCCTGACCTATGTCTTCGCGTTTGAACCTTAGCAAGATTTCCTCCAAAATCGGTGCGTTGTGATCCACGTTGGCTTCTTTCCTTCATAATTGGTTTCACAACCCTACCTGCATAAAAGTAACATAAAAACACACATATTAATGTAAAAACCCGAGAAAAGTAATGCTCAACATAAGGAAAGAATGCTTCGCATTCATATCACACAAGCACTTATCATGTGTATATAGGGTTATGGAGATAATAGTGGAAGAAAGCAGCCAAAGTAGATCGTGAATGCACTTTGTTGATGAAACCTTGGAGTGAACAAACGTGAAGACACAAGTTGTGCTCAAAGACATAAGAATGTGTGCCAACCTCCGTCGTGCTCGAATGAACATGCAAATTTGAAGGGCACAAAGGCAGTCACACTCATATGTTCAACTTGTGATTTTATTGAAAATGCAATACGATCTACTGCATGGATGTGTGCCCATTTAAGTGACCTCGATGAAAGTGTGGATTCGGGAGTAGTTTGGTAGAGTATTGTAGGAGGCAACCATAGCTAATCACTGTAGTAGTTACTGTTTACAAGCTGCTGAAAAATCAATTCCTATAGATTCACACGGGTGTGCAAAAATTCCACATGCCTATGTGGATGCCTGATTCCAGCCTATTTAAAGTCGCGGTAACCCAAACGGGCACACGTTTATGCCGTGGATCGGTTTGCTTCTTCACCGATGGATAAGTTGATGGAGCTCTTGTTCTATGTGCATAAGTCGGAATGCTCGAGTGTGACTGCCTTTGTGCCCCTCCAAAGGGATGTACCCACTCGAATACGAGGAGGTTAGCACACACTCTAGCATCTCACACCTGACCTATGTCTTCGCGTTTGAACCTTAGCAAGATTTCCTCCAAAATTGGTGCATTATGATCCACATTGGCCTATTTTCTTCATACTCGGCCTCACAACCCTACTTGCATAAAAGTAACATAAAAACACACATATTAGTGTAAAAGGAGGTTTAGCTTATGGATTGCATGCTTTTATTTATGATTTCATTATTGATTGTATCTTGCTCCATGGAGAGATAAACCCCTATTGGGTACTTGGACTTGTAAACCCTAGGATGATTTTATTTATTTGACATTTCTATTATGTTTCTTTAATTGATGTCTTTAATTGAGTTCTAATCTTGAATGCTTGTTGAATGGGATTTCCTTTAGAGTGACACTAGGGTTGAGAGCCTACATTGGTAATTCTTGTGAGTGAGTGACACACCATTAGGGTTAGACAAAGCAAGATTGGAGAGTGTCGAAAGGGTGAGTCGAGAGTTAGCGGAACATCCCATTTCCCCTCCAGTGTGATTTAACCTACCTCCGCATTCCAAGAGTTCTTTGCGGTCACAATAGAGTGAAGTACTAAGAGACGAATTCCGCTGGGGCTTCATTGCGCAAACAATAGAGTGAAGCATTGAAGTAATCCTTAGTATCTGGGGCTTAATTGTGACTAGGGGTCTTTCGCCTCGACCAAAGGGTTAGATCTATATTAGGGAATGGGGTTTATCACTTGGACTCCCTATAGCTTTAAGCAATCTTATATAGTGTGAGGTGTCAAGACTGAGCGATTTCTCTATTGAGGCATAGTGTAGGGTTAGTCGTGGTTGACCATAGGTTTGGGACGGCGTGTTTTAGGGTTTCCACAATTCATTAAGCATTAGTTGAGAAATATAATAGTTGGTCTTGCACTTGAAACAATAGTCCTAGGGTGAGCAATGTCCGGGTGCCCCAATTTCTATCGATTGCCTTTCCTCATTTTTTATAGTGTGTCCCTTTTTTGTGATCGAAGATACGTAAATGTGTGCCAACCTCCATGCGCTCAAGCAATTACATGGGTTGGAGGGGCACAAAGGCACTCACATTTGCGCAAGCAACAGAGTTAAGCATTGAAGTAATCCTTAGTATCTGGGGCTTAATTGTGACTAGCGGTCTTTCGCCTAGGCCCAAGGGTTAGATCTATATTAGGAAATAGGGTTTATTACTTAGAGTCCCCAGAGTTTTTAGCAATCTTATATAGTGTGAGGCGTCGAGACTGAGCGATTTCTCCACCGGGGCATAGTGTATGGTTAGTGTGGGGTCTGTCGATTCCCTCTCCTATCTTTTAATTGCGCCTCTTTCTTCTTTCTTTATTTCTATTTTTATTGATTTTGTTCACACCACTATCGATTCATCTTCATTTTTGTTAAATAGCAATCTTTGTGTTTCTAATCACTATTCCCTGTGGATATGACTAACCACTCACCAGGGTATTATTACTTCGACAAACCCATGCACTTGGGGTTCACACACAAAAGAGCGTTGTTACATACCCTAAATTTATCATTTTACTTGTTCTGAAATTTACTTTTATGCATGTTCAGTGCTATTATGGGTATTTTTGTTATATGTGCAGGAATAGGGGGGCTTGATACAATTTGGAGCGAAATAAGGGAGAAAATGAGAAAATACTTAAAAAGAGTTCATGTACTCAAGCTGGACATGTGCTGGACACGCTTGTGTTATGCCCACTGAATATCTCAGCCTGATGTTGATCTAGCAAGAAATCTTTGCAGAAGGGTGTTCTCAAGCTTGACACGGTCAGGACATGATCGTGTCCATGCCACTAAAAAACAGAGGCCAAAGGCAATTTTATTTAAGAATAGACGGCACACGCTAGGTGCTCTTGACACGCTCGTGTCACACCATTGCATGGTCAAGACACGACCGTGCCTCTTCTACTAAATCTTCCAGGTAGGGGCGTGCCATTTTACAGAGTTCTTTTTGTTCTTGTGTTAAATCTTGTATTGCTGACAATGCCCCTTGCATGTGACCTGCAAGTGCACGGGTTTGTCGAAGTAATAAATCCCAAGTGAGTGGGTATTGCATACCATAGGGAATAGTGAATAGAAACACAATGATTGCTATTTAATTAGGATGAGAATGAATCAATGATGGTGTGAATAAGATTTATATGAAAAGACTAATAGAAATAAGAAAGAGAGACAGGATAAAATGAGAGGAAAAAGCAATCGATAGAAGTGGGGTACTCGGACAATGCTCCCCCTAGGACTAATGTTTCAAGTGCAAGACCAACTATCATGTCTCCTAATTGATGCTTAATGAGTCATGAAAATCCTTAAACATACAGTCCCAAATCTAAGGTCAACCGTGACTAACTCTACACTATGTCCCGATGGAGAAATTGATCAATCTTAACACCTCAAACTATGTAGAGTTGCAAGACACTCTAGGGCTTCCAAGTGATAAACCCCGTTCCAATATATAGATCTAATCCTTTGGTTCAGGTGAAAGACCCCTAGTTGCAATTAAGCCCTAGGTGCTAAAGTCACTTCAATGCTTCACTCCATTGCTTGTGCAACTAAGCCCCAACGGAGGTCATCCCTTAGCCCATTCACTCTACTATGACCACAAAGAACTCTTGGAACTTGGAGGGGAAAGGGGATGCTCCGCTACCTCTCAACTCACCCTCTCGACTTTCTCCAACCTTGCTTTGTCTAACCCTCATGGTGTATCACTCATCCACAAAGGTTACCAAGATGGTCTCTCAGCCCTAGTGTCACTCTAAGGGAGAAATCATTAAATAAGCATTCAAGATTGAAACTCAATTAGAAACATCAATTACATGAAGCATAATAAAAGGTCAATGAAACAAAAACATCCTAGGGTTCACAAAATCCAAGTACCCACTAGGGGGTTTAGCTTTCCATGGAGCAAGATACAATTAATAATGAAATCGAAAGTAAAAACATGTAATCCATAGAAAAGCCCCCCCTCGGTATTCGTATCGATGGTCTTGTGTAGTGGCCTCGTCTTCTCCAAAGGTCCCTTTGTCAAGCGTAGGGCACACCTCGCCGAATAGGTGCCGACGAAAGCTCCCCCAATAACTATCTTCCAAGAGAATTGCGGTGTCAAAGCCGGAGAGCCACTCCAAAAGCCTTGCCAATACCCCTCTAAACCTTAATCGCCGACCTCTCAAAAGTTAGAGAAAAGATGGATAGAAGTATGCTGAAATTAGGCTGAACCGCGACTTTGAAATGGCTGGAATCGGGCATCCACACAGGAGTGGGGAATTTCCACACGCCCATGTGGATTCTCTGGAAATCTCATTTTCAGCCGGCCGGGAACAGTACTGCTACAATAAATTACTACAGTATTTTGCTACAGAATCTACAATAGTACCGGTCAGATACACTCGTTTATGCCGTTGATCTTGCTATTAATGCACAAATCGGGATATTGGAATGTGACTGCCTTTGTGCCTCTCCACATCATTGTCCTTGCTTGAATACCTGGAGGTTGGCACATATTCTTGTATCTTGAGCCCGACTTGTGTCTTTGCGTTTGTTCCTTCCCAAGATTTTATCAATTAGTTCATTCACGATCTACATTGGCTTCTTTTCTCAATAATTAGCTTCGCAACCCAACATGCGCAAAAGAACACAAATACACATGTATTAGCACTTAAACCTGATAAAAAAATGCTTATCATAAGGAAAGAACACTTCGCATTCTTATCTCACAAGCACTTATCAAAGTCCCCTACACTTAAGTTGTTGCTTGTCCTCAAGCAAAGAAAGAAAACATTGAAGCATAGAAGAAGGAAAGATTGAAAGCGCTTGGCCTTATGTTCCCCAAAGCATGCAAGGAGAGCATTCTACAAGTAAGGAAAATTTCAACACTAAATACCAAAAATCAATGCTCTAGCTAAAAAAATTTGAATAAATAAGGACAACAACCCGAAATCTTGTAAGTGTGTGTAAACTCACTCAGTTCAACCCAAAGTATACTCCTCAAAGTTCTATGTAAAAGGGGCTTATTTATCTGCAAAACATAACAAAACAACAAGATGGTAGTAGCTTCACACATCGTCTAAGGTAGACTTTTCCTTACAATGAGCATTACTTTTATCAGGTTTTAGCGCTAATACATGTGTATTTGTGTTCTTTTGTGTATGTAGGGTTGTGAAGCTATGTTTTGAGAAAAGAAGCCAAAAGTAGATTGTGAATGCACTATTTGGTGGAATCTTGGAAGGAACAAATGCGAAGACACAAGTTGGGCTCAAAGATACGTGAATGTGTGCCAACCTCCATGTATTCAAGCAATATCGATGAGTTGGGGGAGGGGGCACGAAGGCAGTCACATTTGCATATCCCAACTTGTGCAATGATAGCAAGATCTTATAGGGGTGATAAGTGCTTGTGTGATATGAATGCGAAGCATTCTTTCCTTATGTTAAGCATTACATTTCTCGAGTTTTTACATTAATATGTGTGTTTTTATGTTACTTTTATGCAGGTAGGGTTGTGAAACCAATTATGAAGGAAAGAAGCCAATGTGGATCACAATGCACCGATTTTGGAAGAAATCTTGCTAAGGTTCAAATGTGAAGATATAAGTCAGGTGCGAGATGCTAGAGTGTGTGCCAACCTCCCCGTATTTGAGTTTGCACTACCATTTGGAGGGGCACAAGGGCAGTCACACTCAAGCATTCCGACTTATGCACATAGAAGAAGATCTACATCAACTTATCCGCAATTGAAGAAGCCAAGCGATCCACGGCATAAACGTGTGCCCGTTTATGTTACCTCGATGAAAAGCGGATTCGGGAGTATTTTTGGCATAGTGCTGTAGCAAATCACTGTAGCAAACACTGTATCAGTTATTCTTTACAGCCGGCCAAAAATGATAGTTTCAGAGAATCCACACGGGCGTGTGGAAATTATCCACGCCCGTGTGGAAATTCTGCACGGGCACGTGAAGCATCCACGCCCGTGTAGTTGCCTGATTCCAGCCTTATTTAAAGCCGAATCAGCCGCAATTTTATTATTCTTTTCTCTATATTTTCACCAACTTGAGAGAGGGCTTCGGCTAGGGTTTCGAGGGGTATTGGCCAAGGTTTTTGGAGAGGTTCTACGGCTCTGACATCGTCATTCCTTAGGAAGAAGGTTGGTAGGGGAGCTTCCGTTGAGGCGTATCCTATACCGGACGAGGGAATCCTTGGACGACGAGTAGAGGACTTTCCACAAGACTATAGACACGACTATAGAGGGGGTTTCTTTATGGATTTATTGCTTTTACATTCTATTTCTTTGATTGTACATAGCTCCATGGAGAGCTAAACCCCTAGTGGGTTCTCGAATATTGTGAACCCTATGATGTATTTGTTTCTTTGAACCTCTTTATTATGCTTTCAATAAATTGATGTTTATTGTGAGTTCCAACCTTGAATGCTTGATTGTATGAACATTTCCCCTAGAGTGACACTAGGGTTGAGAGTTCTTGTTAGTAACCTTGTGAGTGAAATGACACACAATGAGCGTTAGACAAAGCTAGGTTGGAGAGGGTTGAGAGGGTGAGTCGAGAGGTATAGGAGCGTCCCCTTTCCCCTCCGGCGTGATAGATTCTACCTCCGTTCCTCGAGTTCTTTGCGGTCATAATAGAGTGAATGGTCTAAGGGATGAACTTCCGCTGGGGCTTAGTTGCGCGTGCAACGGAGTGAAGCATTGAGGTGATCTTAGTATCTAGGGCTCAATTGTGGTTAGGGACCTTCTACCTGGACCAAAGGGTTAGGCCTATTATAAGGAAGAGATTTATCACTTGGAATCCGTAGAGCTCATTGCAACTCTATGCGAGTGCGAGGTGTTGAGATTGTTGGATTTCTCCTCCGGGACATGTATAGAGTTTGGCATAGTTGATTTTAGATTTGGGACTATGTAATTAAGGATTTTCATGACTCACCATTGCATTGATTAGGAAGCATAATAGAGGGTTCTTGCACTTGAAACAACTATCCTAGGCGGGGCATTATCCGGGTACCCCATCTTTATCGATTGCCTTACCCCCTTCTCCACTTTTGCTCTCTTACATATTGTTTTTATTGTTGAGAATTGAATCATTGTCACACTTATCATCATTGATTTTTCACATAGCTAAGAATCGAATTAATTATTTTTATTCCCTATTCCCTGTGGATTAGATACCCGCTCACCCGGGATTATTTCTTCCACAAACCCATGCACTTGCGGGATATACGCAAGGGGACCTTGTCAAGGGGCGTGTCGAACATCTATAGGCCCATGTGGATGGCCGATTCCAGCCCTTTTAAAGCCGCGATTCAGCCTGATTTCAGCATCCTTCTTTCCATCTTTTCTCTAACTTTTGAGAGGCCGGTGGCTAGGGCTTAGAGGGGTTTTCGCAAGGCTTTTGGAGTTGTTCTCTGGCTTTGACACTGCGATTCTCTTGGAATATAGTTATTGGAGAAGCTTTCATCAGCACCAATTCAGTGAGGTGTGTCCTAGGCTTGACAAGGGGACCTTTGGAGAGGACGAGGGCACTCCACAAGACCATCGACACGAATACTGAAGGGGGATTTTCTATGGATTAAATGTTTTTACTTTTGATTTCATTATTGATTGTATCTTGCTCCATGGAGAGCTAAACCCCCTACTGGGTACTTGGATTTTGTAAACCCTAGGATATCATTGTTTTGTTGAACTTTTATTATGCTTTCCTTAATTAATGTTTTTAATTGAGTTCCAATCTTGAATGCTTGTTGAATAATTTCTCCCCTAGAGTGACACTAGGGTTGAGAGTCAATATTGGTATTCTTTGTGGATGGGTGACACGCCATGAGGGTTAGACAAAGCTAGATTGGAGAGAGTTGAGAGGGTGAGTTGAGAGGTAGCGGAGCTTCCCTTTTCCCTTTGATTTGATTTACTCTACCCCCATGTTTGAAAAGTTCTTTGTGGTCATAGTAGAGTGAACGGGCTAAGGGATAACCTTCCGCTCGGGCTTAGTTACAAAGGCAACGGAGTGAAGCGTTGAAGTGATTTTAGCACCTAGGGCTTAATTATGACTAGGGACCTTCTGCCTGGACCAAAGGGTTAGGTCTACACATAGGAATATGGTATATCACTTGGAATCCCTAGAACGTCTTGCAACTTTACACAGTGTGAGGTATTGAGACTGATTGATTTCTCCACCGGGACTTGGTGTAGAGTTAGTCATAGTTGACCTTAGATTTGGTACCATGTATCTTAGGATCTCAACGACTCATTAATGCATTAGCTAGGAAGCATAATAGTTGGTTTTGCACTTGAAGCAATAATCCTTGGAGGAACAACATCCGAGTACCCCACTTTTATCGATTGTCTTTCCTCTCATTTATTTGAGCCTCTCTTTCTTATTTTCTTTTGTTTGTTTGTATCAATATTTTTCCACACTATCATTGTTTCATTTCCACTTAGTTAAATAGGAATCTTGGTGTTTCTATTGATTATTCCCTGTGGATACGATAACCCACTCACCTGGGATTTATTACTTCGATAAACCTGTGCACTTGCAGGTGACACTGAAGGGGCGTTGTCATGGCCGCTATGGTGTCTTGCACACTTTCGAGGTGGTAGCTCTTTCTACTGGGGTGGTACCTTTCACTCATCCCATGAGATAGCTCTTTCTCTCATTAGGGCATAACTAGTATCTGACTTATGAGAGCAGCTTCATACTTCATAGGTGGTAGCTCTTTCCACACCGAATGCACAACTAAATGATATATCTATTTTTTTCAGCAAAATAAAACATGAAACGTAACTAATTAGTCACTTAAACAATGAACTTGAGTTTCCAAAAGAGTTTCAAGAGTGAGTGGTGCAACAAGTATCAATCGGGCAAAATTCTTACAAATTCAAGTAAAAACTAGAGCATGAGAATATTCAACGCTAAAACTTCTCCTAAACTCAAGAATACAAACATTGCAACTAAGGTGAACGGCCATTGACTATGTGAGCATGTATGTCAATCAAAACATGTGTAAAAGATATGTGCAACTTGAACTCCCCTCCACACCTAAGATGTTCATTACCCTCAATCTACTATGCAAGCACAATATAAAGTAAATCAATCAAGTATATATGTGGGAGTGGCAATTGAAACAATACTCCCCTAACTCCTAGTGTTGCGTTTGTTGGAGCTAAATCTTTAGGAGTAAAGTTCCAACGGGTTGTGAAGCACACATGGCCCACATTGGCCGTATCCATAACTAGTTCTCAATTCCCATACTGACAAGACCATCTGCACGCACACACAAGGGTGTTCAGTGAAGCTTAATAAACAAACATGACTTGAGTATATAAAAAATAGAGCAATGAAATACAACTCGAGACAAAAATAAAAGATAAACTTAGAAGGAAGATCTTTTCCGAGTATAAAAGTCCAAAATAAAATGCAAAAATAAAATACAAAAAATAAGAACAAAAAAGGTAAAGACGCCTCAAGTGTTGGTGTCAATTGTTGGTGCATTTGTTGTCGCTGCTGGTGAGATGATGTTGGTGCTGCAAAATAAATGAAGATTGGGCGAAGAAAAGAGAAATAGAAGCTTACTCATGAAATGAGAATGAAAGAATAGAAACTGGCCGGAAAACTCAAGAAACAACAGTATAAAATAACGGTAAGAGGTCAGGAGAGTGCAAGGATGCGTTCTCAGAATATTTAGGAGTGAAAAGATGAAAAGGCAAAATATATTTATAAAGAGAAAATGCATACCTTTTGAGTTCTGTACATCCACACGGCCATGTGGAAATTACCTACGCCCGTGTGACTCCACATGAGAGACTCACCGGAGCAGATGCATGCCCCTGTGGTTTTTTGGGATGACACCCTATGCTTCTGAACGCATCTACATGGCCATGTGGAAATTACCTACGTCACTTAGCTTTACGTACCTATTCCTTATCTTATGGGGGCTTGAAAAGAGTGTGTTTCTCCCGACTAGACATTGTATAGCTACTTCCTTTAAACCAAAAATCTACTTGCCGGGGCAGAATATTTGTTGGAGAGTCCAACCATCTTACCTTTGGCCTCCAAGGAAATAATTTGGTTTGGGAATTGTCCAAGCTTAGCACAGGTGGGTCATTGGATGGCTTCAATCTCCTACCCACATCTTCTTCCAAACCCAAAATCTATTTTTTGCAATTTATGAGTTGATCAATCCCAAAGAGAGATGGTTGTTCCATTACCTTAGGGTTTGCTTCTTCTTCCATTTCAACTTGAAAGCAATATGTCTTCACCAAGCCTTCTTGCATCATTCCTTGCTCACAAGCACACTGTCCATTGAAGCAATCCCCACTTTGAAAGAGAGGTTATTCTTGCATCCTCCCACTCTCTACAACATCATACCCATTCTGTCCCACTTCTTCATTATCATTCACTACCACATCATTTCCATAAGGAACTTGAATTGCTTGCTCAAATACTTGTTGTTCCTTAGAGAGTGTGTTAAGTATCCCTCCTAATTTATGCTCAAGGTTTTTAGGAGGCTTTATGACATCTAAATGTGGTCTCTATATTTTGGACATTGACATCCGTCGCTTCAATAAAATTAACTAATACTTTGTGCAACTGAAGCGCATCCTCTTCAAGTAACTCACCCTTTTGACATTCACCTTGAGGTGCTTCCCAATGTTGTCCATCATTATTCTGTAATGGGTTTGGGTAGCCCACTTCAATTGGATGATATGTGCTGTAACATGGATTGCTCTGTTGTTGTGAAATAACAATTCTATCAACTTTTTTCCTCAGAGCTTCAACTTGAGAATATAGAGCAATGAGCGAATCAATCATCATTTAAGCTCTTTGCAAGAAAGAGTAAGACATGACAAAAGAAAACAAATGAGAATGATGGAAGATAAGAAAGCGTGAAATAGAATGAATGATAAATAGCTAAAATATCAAAGTGCAAAGTGTCTATAAACACCTATTCCCTGGCAACGGTGCCAAAAACTTGACAACGCCCCATGTGTGTGACCCGCACGTGCACAGGTTTGTTGAAGTAATAAATCCCAGGTGAGTGGCTATTGATAAGGTCCCCTTGCATATATCCCACAAGTGCACGGGTTTGTCGAAGTAATAATCCCGGGTGAGCGGGGTCGAATCCACAGGGAGTAGGGAGTAAAGACACTTAATTCGATTCTTAGCTATGTGGAGTATCAACTATGATAATTGTGGTAATGATTTAATTCTCATAAATTAAAAGCAACAAGTAAGAGAGCAAAAGTAAGGAGGAGGCAAGGCAATCAATAAAGATGGGGTACTCGGATGATGCTTCACCTAGGATAGTCGCTTGAAGTGCAAGAACTCTCTATTATGCTTCCTAATTAATGCAATGGTGAGTCATGGAAATCCTTACATACTTAGTCCCAAATCTAAGGTCAACTATGCCTAACTCTATACATGTCCCGGAGGAGAAATCGAACAATCTCAACACCTCGCAGTCGCATAGAGTTGCAATGAGCTCTAGGGATTCCAAGTGATAAATCTCTTCCTAGATTTAGATCTAACCCTTTGGTCCAGGCGGAAGGTCCCTAGCCACAATTAAGCAATAGATACTAAGACCATCTCAACGCTTCACTCCATTGCACGCGCAACTAGGCCCCAGCGGAGGTTCATCCCTTAGACCATTCACTCTATTATGACCGCAAAGAACTCGAGGAACGGAGGTAGAATCTATCACGTCGGAGGGGAAAGGGGACGCTACTGTACCTCTCGACTCACCCTCTCAACCCTCTCCAACCTAGCTTTGTCTAACGCTCGTGGTGTGTCACTCACTTACAAGGTTACCAACAAGAACTCTCAATCCTAGTGTCACTCTAGGGGAAATGCTCATACAATCAACCATTCAAGGTTGGAACTCATAATAAACATCAATTTATTGAAAGCATAATAAAGAAGTTTAATGAAGCGAATACATCCTAGGGTTCAGAATCACCCAAGTACCCACTAGGGGTTTAGCTATCCATGGAGCTAAGTACAATCAAAGAAATCGAATGTAAAAGCAATGAATCCATAAAGAAACCCCTTAGATGGTCGTGTCGATGGTCTTGTGGAAAGTCCTCTACTAGTCGTCCCAAGGATTCCTTCATCCGGTATAGGATACGCCTCGATCGAAGCTCCCCTACCAACCTTCTTCCTAATGGAATCACGATGTCCGAGCCGTAGAACCTCTCCAAAAACCTTGGCCAATACACCTCGAAAACCCCTAGCCAAGCCCTCTCGCAAGTTGGGGAAAAGATGGAGAAAAATGCCAAAAATCGGGCTGAATCGGCTTTTAAATAAAGTCGGAATCGAGGCGACTCCACGAGGCGTGTACGGTACAGCGCCCGTGCGGAATTTCCACACGGCGTGGTAATTTCCACACGCCCGTGTGGATTCTCTGAAACTGTCATTTTCGGCCGGCTGTGAACAGTAACCTCCTGAAATGGGCAAACGTTTATGCCGTGGATCGCTTTGCTTCTTCAATGACGGATAAGTTGATGGAGATCTTGTTCTTTGTGCATATGTCGGAATGCTTGAGTGTGACTGCCCTTGTGCCCGACCAAATGGTTGTGCAAACTCAAATACGGGGAGGTTGGCACACACTCTAGCATCTCGCACCCGACTTATATCTTCGCATTTGAACCTTAGCAAGATTTCCTCTAAAATCGGTGCATTGTGATCCACATTGGCTTCTTTCCTTCATAATTGGTTTGACAACCCTACCTGCATAAAAGTAACATAAAAACACACATATTAATGTAAAAACCCGAGAAAATTAACGCTCAACATAAGGAAAGAATGATTCGTATTCATATAACACAAGCACTTATCAGCTATCGTATCCACGAGGAATAGAGAATAGAAACACAATGATTTCTATTTAATTGGGATGAGAATGAATCAATGATGGTGTGAATAAGATTTATATGAAAAGACTAAAAGAAATAAGAAAGAGAGGCACGATAAAATGAGAAGAAAGCCAATTAATAGAAGCGGGGTACTTAGACAATGCTCCCTCTAGGAATAATGTTTCAAGTGCAAGACCAACTATTATGTCTCCTAATTGATGCTTAATGAGTTATTGAAATCCTTAAACACACGGTCCCAAACCTAAGGTCAACAGTGACTAACTCTATACTATGTTCTAGCGGAGAAATCGATCAATCTCAACAACTCACACTGTTTAGAGTTGCAAGACACTCTAGGCATTCCAAGTGATAAACCCTTTTCCAATATATAGATTTAACACTTTAGTCTTGGCGAAAGACTCCTAGTCGCAATTAAGCCCTAGGTGCTAAAGTCACTTCAACGCTTCACTTAGTTGCCTGTGCAACTAAGCCCCAACGGAGGTCATCCCTTAGCCCATTCACTCTACTATGACCGCAAAGAACTCTTGGAACATGGAGGTAATAAAATCACATCGGAGGGGAAAGGGGACGCTTCGCTACCTCTCGACTCACCCTCTTGACCCTCTCCAACCTTGCTTTGTCTAACCCTCAAGGTGTGTCACTCATCCACAAAGGTTACCAAGATGGTCTCTCAACCCTAGTGTCACTCTAAGGAAGAAATCATTCAACAAGCATTCAAGATTGAAACTCAATTAGAAACATCAATTAAGGTAAGCATAATAAAAGGTCAATGAAACAAAAACATCCTAGGGTTTACAAAATCCAAGTACCCACTAGGGGGTTTAAATCTCCATGGAGCAAGATACAATCAATAATGAAATCGAAAGTAAAAACATGTAATCCATAGAAAAACCCCCTTGGTATTCGTGTCGATGGTCTTGTGGAGTGGCCTCGTCCTCATCAAAGGTCCCATTGTCAAGCCTAGGACACACCTCACCGAATTGGTGCCAATGAAAGCTCCCCCAATAACTATCTTACAAGAGAATCATGGTGTCGAAGCCGGAGAACAACTCCAAAAGCCTTACCAAAACCCCTCTAAACCCTAGCCACCGGCCTATCAAAAGTTAGTGAAAATATGGAAAGAAGGGTGCTAAAATCGGGCTGAATCGCGGCTTTAAAAGGGCTGGAATTGGGCATCCACACTGGTGTGGGGAATTTCCATATGCCCGTCTGGATTCTCTGGAAATCTCATTTTCAGCTGGTCATAAACAGTACTGCTACAGTACATTGCTACAGTTTTCCTGTATTACATGCTGCAGTACTGACCAGAAACACTCCTGAATCCATGTTTTTCATTGAGGTAACATAAACGGGAACATGTTGACACCACAGATCGCGTCGCTTCTTCAATATCTTGCTATCAATGCAAAAATCAGGATACTGGAATGTAACTGCCTCTGTGCCCCTCCACATCATTGTCCTTGCTTGAATACCTGGAGGTTGGCACACATTCTCATATTTTGAGCCTAACTTGTGTCTTTGCGTTTGTTCCTTCTCAAGATTTCATCAAATAGTGCATTCACGATCTACATTGGCTTCTTTTCACAATATTTAGCTTCACAGCCCTACATGCGCAAAAGAAAACAAATACACATGTTTTAGCTCTTAAACCTGATAAAAGTAATGCTCATCATAAGGAAAGAACACTTCTCATTCTTATCGCACAAGCACTTATCAATTGCAAGACTCGATGTGCTTAATTTGCTTGGTTGCTTAGGTAAAACTTGATGATGGATTGTCACAGCTGTTGTTGCCCTAGGCAATGACATAACTTGCTGATCTTGAACCCATAGTTATCTTTGTAAAACTCGATATAATTGAGATCCTTAGTTGATATATTGCTTATGAGCACACACTGGAACTTAAGAATGTACCTGGTAGGTCTTGAGAGCGACTGAGCATTACTAAGTGCTTAGAAAACATCCCGGAGCATTGTTCTCTTGTTGTTGACAGTCAACCCAGTTGCATATTATCTTCATCTGTTGTCTTTTTTCTTCTACTTCATTACTTTTACTCTCCTTTGAATTAATCCTTTCATTAATTCATTATTCACTAGAGATTAGTGTTTGGCAAGTAATTTTAGTCCAGTCCCTGAGGTTCGACAATTCTACCCGTCACAGGGTACCACTATATTACTTGTGTGCGACCCATGCACTTACAGAGAACACATCATGTTTTTGGTGTGGTTCCTGAGGACTGACAACTATTAAGCAAGCTTAGAATCTGGTGTTATAGTTTGTTTATATTGTGTATACCTGTGTATATCTTTCTTTATATCGTATTCTTTATTTTATCTTATTTTACCTTTACCTTTGCTTTTTAGCTCTTTAAAGCTTTCATTGTTCTATCTTGTACGTGCAGGTACAATTTCATGACCCATGGGAGCACATCTTCTCCATTAGCAAATCCTGATCTAGAAATTGGGAGAATTTTTAGAAGAAGGGTTAGTCAGATCAATTTGAGTAAAATAGGATTTGTTGAGATAAGTGTGACAGTGGGTCAGGAAGAAGAAATGGCTGGTAATCAATGGCTGTGTATTTCAGATTTTGCCCAGCCAAATCTTGATGGGGTCGGTTCAAGTATTATTCGTCCTTCTGTTGCAACAAACAATTTTGAATTAGAGCCAAATTTCATTCAATTGGTGCAACAGATGTGTCAATTTGATGGATTTCAGGATGAAGACCCATATGAGCTCCTGAGATATTTTTTGGAAATCTGTGTCACTTATAAGGTGAGCAATATTTCTGTTGCATCATCTAAGACTTTTCCATTCACATTACGAGGAAGGGCCAAGCAGTGGCTAAATTCCTCGCTACATGGGTCTCTCACAACATGGAAGCAGACTTCAAGGCATTTATTGCTCGATATTTTCCCCCTGCTAAGATCACCAAACTGAGAAGTGACATCTCCTTTTCCTGACAATTGGAATCTGAATCATTATGCGATACATTGGAGAGGTATAAGGAGATGTTGAGGAAATGTCCGCAGTACGGAATTGTTGAATGGATGCAAATCCAGATCTTCTATAATGGATTAAATACTTCCAATAAACACATGCTTAATGTGGCCGCTAGAGGTTCATTGTGTAATAAGTAACCAGGTGATGCCCAAAAGATGATTGAAGAGATGACAAACTGGCAACGCCCCTTGCGTATGTCCTACAAGTGCACGGGTTTGTCGAGTAATAAAATCCAAGGTGAGTGGGTATCGTATCCACAAGGAGTAGGGAATAAAAATACTTAAATTGTTTCTTAACCAAGTGAAAGATCAATAATGATTTAGTTAACAAGATGTAATGTAAACAAGAATAAAAGAGACAAGAAAGAGAAGCACAAGTAACGGGGAGGTAAGGCAATCGATATAAATGGGGTACTCAGATATTGTTCCACCTAGGATGATTGTTTCAAGTGCAAAACCCTCTATTATGCTTCCTAACTATTGAATTAATGAGTCATGGAGATCCTTCAATACATGGTCTCAAATCTAAGGTCAACCATGCCTGACTCTAGACGTGTCCCAGAGGAGAAATCGAACAATCTCAACACCTTGCACTCGTATAGAATCGCAATGAGCTTTAGGGATTCCAAGTGATAAATCCTCTTCCTAGATGTAGACCTAACCCTTTGGTCCAGGTGGAAGGTCCCTAGTTATAATTAAGCCCTAGGTGCTAAAATCACTTCAACGCTTCACTCCGTTGCCTCCGCAACTAAGCCGCAGGGGAAGGCCATCTGATAAGTGCTTGTGTGATAAGAATGCGAATTGTTCTTTCCTTATAATGAGCATTACTTTTATCTGGTTTTAGGACTAATATGTGTGCATTTATGTTACTTTCATGCTTATAGGGTTGTGAAGCTGAATGTTAGAGAGAGAAGCCAATGTAGATCATGAATGCACCATTTGGAGAAAATCTTGAGAAAGATCAAACGTGAAAACATAAGTCGGGTTCAAGATGCGAGATTTGGAAGGGCACAAAGACAGTCACATGCAAGTATTCCAGCTTGTGCATGTATAGGAAGATGTCCACCAATGTAGCCGTTTATCGAAGAAGCAAAGTGATCTACGATGTAAACGTGTGGCCGTTTACATTACCTCGATGAGAATAGGGATTCAGGAGTATTTTGGGCGTGATGCATGAGCGGGATCTCGCAACAAACATGATTGATTACCCGCAAGTGTGCAGGGGTCGCTAGTAATACCTTGAGCAAAAGCCCAAGGATCGTATTCCACGGGGTTAAGGAGCTCCTATTACTCCTTCATCACTCATTTTCTAACCTTACAATTAAAGCATGGTATACTAATCTAATACAAGCAAGATTGTAAATAAAACACAAGTGTAACAACTCCAAATCAAGCAAGAAAATCACAAGAGCAATGATGATAAGAATAGGCCTAGGGGATGAGGATTCCCAAGAGGGGTCATCAAGATATAAGGATGCATGAAAATACATGGCACGGGTGATTTAGACCCGACTGGACCTCAACAATAGTTCAATCCCAATTTCTCGTGGCTAAACCCTAATCCCATACAAATGATGACAAGGATCTCTCCTTAGTCATATTCCTATGATTGCATTAAGTGAATGGAAATCACGCAATGAGGACACACTTAACCTAAGTTTCTCCTCATGGTTCGGGAGGGCTACCTACACCCCAATTTCTCGGCATGTTGGTCAACAAATACCCCTATTAGCTCATTAACGATCTAGTACACGTGAGTAGAGTCACGTCTACATGTACAACTCAAACAAGAACTAAGGATTTCTCCACATAATAGTTCTAGGCATGAAACACAATGAGCCAAATCATAAATCACACCAATGCATATCAAATATAAATGTAGCATCCAAAAATACAAGATGAACCCCCAAAGGTTCACCTACATCCGTGACCTTGGGGGTCTAGTGTGCCATCATACAAATAAGTATCTCAAACACAACAAAAGCAAGAAGTAAATGCATAAATGACACTCCCTAGTCCGAATGATGAAGAGGAGATAGAATGCCGGCCGAATGATGCTTCTTCTAGCCCTAGAGATGCCGAATGCTTCTCCTCCTTTGATGATGAGGCTTCCCTTTAAGTTCAAGCCCTTGATCTTCCCAAGCTTCAAGCCAAACTCTCCCAAATAATGGTGTCTTCGTTTCTCTCCTTCCTCCAAGTGATGGCTGCCAAAAACCCTTCAAAAGTTTGCCCTAGAGTCTCCAAGAAGTCCAGCCAAAAAAGTCCCCCATCTTTCTCCAAAAATCCCTCTATATACCACTCATCATACCCCCTTGATGGCCTCCATCCCGAGTGCTATACCACTCGCTATGGAGCTCAACATTGACACTATTTGGGGTAGGCAAACTCCATCAATTAAATATCTTCTATTATAGCTACAGTGATCATCCCGGGCTCTATACCGGGCAGCATTGAGGCCGTATGCCATGATCCAAATCGACTTGAAACTCTCCATGTGCTACGGTGGCATGCCTACAGTGATTATGCTACAAAGACCGATGCTACAGATACTACCGACTACGATCGCCCCCTGGTTTTCTTCTCTTTTTCACCCGAATCATATCCTCGTGTCATCCATGGTGTTCCCATGCCCTGCAAAGAAAATAACACACGATTGAGCACAAATTGGGCATCAATTCTAATGAAAATACATGCTAAAGGTAACAAATACATACACTCAAATACGTACATTTAGACACTTATCAAATATCCCCACACCTAAGCATTTGCTTGTCCCTAAGCAAACACATCATGAAAAACAAAGATAATGATAAGTTGCTAAGTGTATCACCTCCGGCTTAAATAAATACAAGACTCCACAAGCATGGAAAATGATAACTAGATGATGAGTTACATGCAGTAAGCACAACAGAAAGATCATGTCTCACCTTGTATATGTCTGTGCCGTGTGTGTGAACCTTGTATTTCATATACCCTGACTTGGTCTAGCCGACTGACTCCAATGAGTACAGCTCTAGATGCTAATCACTCCACTTGCAAAGAGTACTAAGTCCTAAAATGCTAAGCGCTACTTCAATGAACAAGTAAGGTCCTTCCAAGTCTTGAACTCGAACTAATTCCCTATTCTTCTCAAAACCTCTAGTAGGTAGCCAAAAAGATCACTAGGGTTTTTTATTTTCATTCCATTTTATTTTCTTTCTTTTTCGAGTCCGACTAACATAGATTGCACTAAAAATCTTTCTGGAGGGTGCACATGCTGGTTAGGCACAAGAGCCACCCAACTACTCGATTACAGTCTACATAGACGCATTCATGCTTCATTAGCAGAGGAATACTGACATAGACTCATTTGTCTTTTTACTCTTTTCACTTTTTTTAATTTCTCTTTCATTTTCAATCATAATCACCCTAGATCATGTCTTCATACTACTCTGCATGCCACAAAACTAGGGTTAGCTCAACAAGACTTAGAAGTTCTTAAGAGTACATTGAAAGATAGAACTTAGTATTCTAAGGCCAAGTACTCAAACTTGTGTGTTAAGCAATCAAGAGAGATAGAGTAGTCATGTTGGCTATTCCCTGGGCATCAACACAAGATTCAGTGCACAAGACAATACTAGAGGTGAAACATGATTCAATACAGTACAATAACAAATATATAACTCAAATCAATCATTAATCCATGCTATAAGAGTCTTATAATAATGAGCATGCCATCATGGGTACACTAGCATGTAAACAATCACCCTAACACATATAATACACCCATCCCCACACCTAGTGTTGTACATTGTCCCCAATGTACACTAATCATGAAAAACATAATGATATATGCAATGAAAACAAATGACGGTGGAACGAACTTCCCCGGTTATTCTTGTGCATACGGCGAGATGTGACCCGAACACAAAGTATGGTGAGCTATACATGTTGGGTCGGGCTTCCACCAAATGGAAGGAGGGCTCACCAAGCTCCCTTAATGCCCTGCAAGGCATGAAAGGGACACCATAATTCCGCAAAAATTTACAAAAATGAGATGGGGAGTAATCATGCAAACACTAAGACAAAAACTAGAAAAAAAATAAAAGCTAAACAATAAAACAAAGTGTCCATGCTAGCCCTTGTCTTTAGAATTAGGTTTCTCATCACAAAATGACATCTTGTTCTATGGTATTCTTGTCCAAAAATGTGGTCACTCATGTGGTGTAAACATATTTCCATGGTTGTTGCCAATTTCTTCATCCTCATCATTCCTACAAATCATGAAAAACCCAATCAAGCATAGAGGAATCCAATAGAGTGCAAAATGTGGCATAAAAATCGATAAAACATGAAGAAAATGGGGTGAATAGGATCCATACGGGCATAAGGAGCCCGTATGGGTACTATTCAATTTGCAAGAGTTTCCCCTCATCATGAATTCGAAAAAATTTGTACATAAATTTGAGATAAATCGAAGACATGATGATCATACCACAAAATACAAGCAAAAAGCTTGAAACAATCCACACAAAAACTCAAGAAAGCAAGAAGAAAAGAAAAGAAAATTTTTCATTCACAACAAGCTTCATAAAATCAAAGGAGGAGAGCACTAGAGTGGAGCTTGAAGAAGAACACTAGATCTACTTCCCAAGGAGATGTGGAGATGATTTAGAGTGGTATTTAGTGGGATCCGGCCATGGAGAGGTAAATCATGGAAGCTAAGTCTCGGTTGGAGAAGAAGAAGAATGAGGAGAGAGACAAGTTGACAAGGTTCTCATGAAGAAAAAGGGTCTTCACGGTCTCTATGAGGTGCTCATAGAGCCCGCGAGGAGTAGTGAAAAGTTTCTGAATTTTCTTGATGGTCTCTATGCACTCCTCATAGAGCCCGCGAGGAGTAGTGTAAAATTTCTGAATTTTCTTGATGGTCTCTATGCACTCCTCATAGAGCCCGCGAGGAGTAGTGTAAAATTTCTGAATTTTCTTGATGGTCTCTATGCACTCCTCATAGAGCCCGCGAGGCCCTAAAAACTTGATTTAAAGACTTCTTTGCTTCTCCAAACACATGGCCATGGTTACAAAAGGTTCTAAAATCATCTCCACCATGAAATAACGGCTCAAAGTTATGATCTAACACATAAAATGATAGCCCAAACAAGTGCGACTCCACAATAAAATCAAGTAAACAACCACATGGACAATGATCATGATAAATAAAACAATGAGAGCATGGACTTATTCAAATTAACAACTCTAAGAAAATACAAAAAAATAACAAGAACATGAATACAAAGAACACAAAAACATGAAAATAAACCCCCGAATGCTTGGGTTGCCTCCCAAGAAGCGCTTGTTTAACGTCATTAGCTCGACGTACCTCTTACTTACCTTAAGGAGGCTTGAAGAGGGTGTTTTCCTCCCGGCAACATGTAGCATAGCTACTTCCATGAAAGAAAAGAATTACCTTCCGGGATGGTGAGCTTGTGGAGATCAAGAACTTGGTACCTTTAGGCCTCCATGGAAAAAGTTTAGGCTGAGAGTTGTGCAACTTAAACTTGGGCGGATCCTTAGATGGTTTGAGCATCCTCCCCGCTCCCAATCTATTCCCAGCTGAATTTCCTTGGAGCTTCCTCAAAAATCATTTTGGCCTCCATGGAAATAGGTATGGTTGAAAACTTTTCAAACTTGGCATCGGTGGGTCCTTGGACGGTGTAAACCTCCTACCCATATCTCCTTCTTCAACCAATGTCAATCTTCCATTAATTACCCACAAAAATCGTTTGGGCCTCCAAGGAAAAAGTTTTGGTTGGGACGTGTCCAACATTAGCATCGGTGGGTCATTGGATGGCTTCAACCTCCTACCCATATCTTCAATTGTCCCAAATAATTCTCTTTTGTGTTTGGTGATTTGAGTCACTTCCATGCTAAGGGCTAGCTCAAGTGATATTTGTGCCACTTCTACTACCTTTTTCACCTCCAATGCACCAAAGTTCTCAACCACCTCCCTTCTATCATATTTCTCTTCAATTTCATTGTTGCTTGTGGTTGGAAGTTCAATTGCTCGCTCTTGGAATAATTGTTCAACCCGATTCTCTAATTTGTGAAGAGAAGCTTGCACCAACAAAAGTGTGGCATCGATGGCCTCAAATCAGGCATTACATTTGGTGTCAAGTGCATGAAGTTCGGTGGTGAGGGTACCAAATTTAGTGTTGACGTCTCGAAATCTCGATTCAGTATTTATCATGAACTTTGCCAACACATCCTCTGTAGTAAATCTTTTTATTATCGGTGGTTGTGGCATTTGGGAACCTTGAGGAGGTGCAACCTCTTGATTTTTCCCTTGATTCAATGAAAAATTTGGGTGGTATTTCCACCCCGGATTGTAAGTTGAGCTGTAAGGGTTTCCTTGTGGTCTTTGGTTTTCAATATAATCAGCATGGGCATCAACATTAGTGGCTGAAATTGAGTTAGAATCATTCAAATTGCGAGCCCCTTGCATTTGCCAAGAAAATTGTACCTTGCACAAAAGAGTATAAAAAGAACAAAGTTAAACAAAATAGGAAAAGTATATACAAAGAGTAATATATACAAATAAAAGAAAAAATGGCTAGAGCAATAGATTACAAGCTTTCCTAATATTCCTTGAATATCCCCGGCAACGGCGCCAAAAACTTCATTGATTACCCGCAAGTGTACGGGGTCACCAAGTAATACCTTGAGCAAAACCCCAAGGATCGTATTCCACGGGGTTAAGGAGCTCCTATTACTCCTTCATCACTCATTTTCTAACCTTACAATTAAAGCATGGTATACTAATCTAATACAAGCAAGATTGTAAATAAAACACAAGTGTAACAACTCCAAATCAAGCAAGAAAATCACAAGAGCAATGATGATAAGAATAGGCCTAGGGATGAGGATTCCCAAGAGGGGTCATCAAGATATAAGGATGCATGAAAATACATGGCACGGGTGATTTAGACCGACGGACCTCAACAATAGTTCAACCCCAATTTCTAGCGGCTAAAACCCTAATCCCATACAAATGATGACAAGGATCTCTCCTTAGTCATATTCCTATGATTGCATTAAGTGAATGGAAATCACGCAACGAGGACACACTTAACCTAAGTTTCTCCTCATGGTTCGGAGGGCTACCTACACCCAATTTCTCGGCATGTTGGTCAACAAATACCCCTATTAGCTCATTAACGATCTAGTACACGCGAGTAGGTCACGTCTACATGTACAACTCAAACAAGAACTAAGGATTTCTCCACATAATAGTTCTAGGCATGAAACACAATAAGCCAAATCATAAATCACACCAATGCATATCAAATATAAATGTAGCATCCAAAATACAAGATGACCCCCCCAAGGTTCACCTACATCCGGCGGCCTTGGGGGTCTAGTGTGCCATCATACAAATAAGTATCTCAAACACAACAAAAGCAAGAAGTAAATGCATAAATGACACTCCCTAGTCCGAATGATGAAGAGGAGAGAGAATGCCGGCCGAATGATGCTTCTTCTAGCCCTAGAGATGCCGAATGCTTCTCCTCCTTTGATGATGAGGCTTCCCCTTTAAGTTCAAGCCCTTGATCTTCCCAAGCTTCAAGCCAAACTCTCCCAAATAATGGTGTCTTTGTTTCTCTCCTTCCTCCAAGTGATGGCTGCCAAAAACCCTTCAAAAGTTTGCCCTAGAGTGTCCAAGAAGTCCAGCCAAAAAGTCCCCCATCTTTCTCCAAAAATCCCTCTATATACCACTCATCATACCCCCTTGATGGCCTCCATCCCGAGTGCTATACCACTCGCTATGGAGCTCAACATTGACACTATTTGGGGTAGGCAAACTCCATCAAGTAAATATCTTCTATTATAGCTACAGTGATCATCCCGGGCTCTATACCGGGCAGCATTGAGGCCGTATGCCATGATCCAAATCCTGACTTGAAACTCTCCATGTGCTACAGTGACAGCTACAGTGATTATGCTACAGCACTGATGCTACAGTACTACCAGCTACAGTACTGCCCCCTGGTTTTCTTCTCTTTTTCACCCGAATCATATCCTCGTGTCATCCATGGTGTTCCCATGCCCTGCAAAGAAAATAACACACGATTGAGCACAAATTGGGCATCAATTCTAATGAAAATACATGCTAGAGGTAACAAATACATACACTCAAATACGTACATTTAGACACTTATCAAAACACCACAGAAATTAACTGTAGCAGATATTGTTTATAGTCGGCCGAGAAAAGTGATTTCTAGAGAATCCACACGGGTGTGTCAAAATTCCACATGCCCGTGTGTTATTCAACAAGCCCGTGCGGTGAATCCACAGGGACGTGTGGATTCCCTATTCCAACCCTATTTAAAGCCGATTTCAGCCCCGATTTTAGCATTCTTTTCTCCATCTTTTCCCCAACTTGAGAGAGGGCGATAGCTAGGGTTTGGAGCAGTATTGGCTAGGGATTGGGAGAGGTTATACGGCTCCGAGATCGCGCTCCTTTTGGAAGAAGGTTAGTGGGAGAGCTTTCATCGCCACCGATCCGGAGAGGTGTATCCTAGGACGGACAAAGGGACCCTTGGACGAGTAGAGGCTTCTCCACAAGACCATCGTCATGACTACCGAGGGGGGTTTCTATGGATTACTTGTTTTTACATTCGATTTCATTGATTGTTACTAGCTCCATGGAGAGATAAACCCCCTAGTGGGTACTTGGATTAATGAACCCTAGGATGTATTTGTTTCATTAAACCTTGTTATATTGCTTTCGTTAATTGATTTGGTAATTGACTTTCAATCTTGTATGCTTAATTGTTTGAATACTCTCTTAGACTGACACTAGGGTTGAGAGTTCTTTTTTGCAACCCTTTTGAGTGAGTGACACACCAAGAGAGTTGGACAAAGCTAGATTGGAGAGGGTTGAGAGAGTGAGTCGAGAGGTAGCGGAGCGTCCCTTTCCCCTCCGGTGTGATTCATCCTACCTCCATTTTCTCAACTTCTTTGTGGTCATAGTAGAGTGAATGTGCTAAGGGATGACCTTCGACTGGGGCTTAGTTTTAGAGGTTACGGAGTGAAGTGTTGAAGTGATTGACAAGGTCCCCTTGCGTATATCCCGTAAGTGCACGGGTTTGTCGAAGTAATACTCCCGGGTGATCGGGTATCGAATCCACAGGGAGTAGGGAATAAAAATACTTAATTCGATTCTTAGCTATGTAGAAGATCAATAATAATGAGTGTGACAATGATTCAATTCTCAATAGTAAAAGCAACAAGTAAGAGAGCAAAAGTAAAGAAGGGGGTAAGGCAATCGATAAAGATGGGGTACCCGGATAATGCCCTCCTAGGATAATTGTTTCAAGTGCAAGAATCCTCTATTATGCTTCCTAGTCAATGCAGTGGTGAGTCGTGGAAATCCTTAATTACATAGTCCCAAATCTAAGGTCAACTATGCCTAACTCTATACATGTCCCGGAGGAGAAATAGAACAATCTCAACACCTCGCACTCGCATAGAGTTGCAATGAGCTCTAGGGATTCCAAGTGATAAATCTCTTCCTTATTATAGACCTAACCCTTTGGTCCAGGTGGAAGGTCACTAACCATAATTGAGCCCTAGATACTAAGATCACCTCAACACTTCACTCCGTTGCACGCGCAACTAAGCCCCAGCGGAAGTTCATCCCTTAGACCATTCACTCTATTATGGCCGCAAAGAACTCGAGGAACGGAGGTAGAATCTATCACGCCGGAGGGGAAAAGCGACACTCCTGTACCTCTCGACTCACCCTCTCAACCCTCTCCAACCTAGCTTTGTCTAACGCTCGTGGTGTGTCACTCACTCACAAGGTTACCAACAAGAACTCTCAACCCTAGTGTCACTCTAGGGGAAATGTTCATACAATCAAGCATTCAAGGTTGGAACACACAATAAACATCAATTTATTGAAAGCATAATAAAGAGGTTCAAAGAAACAAATACATTCTATGGTTCACAATACCCGAGTACCCACTAGGGGTTTAGCTCTCCATGGAGCTAAGTACAATCAAAGAAATAGAATGTAAAAGCAATCAATCCATAAAGAAACCCCCTCGATAGTCGTGTCGATGGTCTTGTGGAAAGTCCTCTACTCGTCGTCCAAGGATTCCCTTGTCCGGTATAGGATACGCTTCGACGGAAGCTCCCCTACGAACCTTCTTCCTAAGGAATGACGATGTCGGAGCCGTAGAACCTCTCCAAAAACCTTGGCCAATATCCCTCAAAACCCTAGCCGAAGCCCTCTCTGAAGTTGGGGAAAAGATGGAGAAAAGAATAATAAAATCGGGGCTGATTCATCTTTAAATAGGGCTGAAATCGGGTGACTACACGGGCGTGGATGCTTCAAGCGCCCGTGGGGAATTTCCACAAGGGCGTGGATAATTTCCACACGCCCGTGTGGATCCTCTGAACTCCTGTTTTCTCGGCCGGCTGTGAACAGTGCTGCTACATTACTTTTTATCGCGTTGTTATAGTGCTCTGCTATAGTATCCTGCCTGAATAGCTTCCCGAATCGATAATTTCATCGGAGTAACGCAAACGGGCACACGTTCACGTCGTGGATCACTTGCATCTTCAATGATAGCCACGTTGGTGAAGCTCTTGTTCTATGTGCATAAGTCGGAATGCTCGAGTGTGACTGCCTTTGTGCCCCTCCAAATGGATGTGCCAACTCGAATACGAGGAGGATGGCACACACTCTAGCATCTCACATCGACCTATGTCTTCTCGTTTGAACCTTAGCAAGATTTCCTCCAAAATCGGTGCATTGTAATCCACATTGGCTTCTTTCCTTCATACTTGGCCTCACAACCCTACCTACACGAAAGTAACATAAAAACACACATATTAGTGTAAAATCCTTAGAAAAGTAATGCTCAACATAAGGAATGAACGGTTCGCATTCATATCGTACAAGCACTTATAAGTGATTTAAGCACCTAGGGGTTAATTGTGATTAATGACGTTTCACCTGGACCAAAGGGGTAGGTCTACATTTAGGAAGAGGATTTATCACTTGGAATCCCTAGAACTCATTGCGATTATATACGAGTGCGTGGTTGACAAATTGTTTAATTACTCCTCCGGGACATGTATAGAGTTAGGCATGGTTGACTTAGATTTGGGATCATGTATTGAAGGATCTCCATGACTCATTAATGTATTAGTTAGAAAGAATATTAGAGGGTTTTTGCACTTGAAACGATTGTCCTAGGCAGAACAATATCCGGGTACCCCATTTATATCGATTGCCTTACCTACCCTTTACTTGTTTTTTCTCTCTTGTCACTTTTACTTTTGTTTACATTACATCTTGTTACACAACTATTATTCTTTTTTCACTTAGTTAAGAAACAATTCAAGTATTTTTATTCCCTACTCCCTATGGATACAATACCCACTCATCTGGGAGTTATGACTTTGACAAACCCATGCACTTGCGGGACATACGCAAAGGGCATTGTCATCATCCCTTAGCCCATTCACTCTACTATGACCGCAAAGAACTTGAGGAAATAGAGGTAGGATAAATCACACCGGAGAGCAAAGGGGACGCTCCGCTACCTCTCGACTCACCCTTTCAACCCTCTCCAATCTATCTTTGTCTAACTCTCGTGGTGTGTCACTCACTCACAAGGGTTACCAATAAGAACTCTCAACCCTAGTGTCACTCTAAGGTAGTATTCATTCAATCAAGCATTCAAGATTGGAACTCAATTAAAGCATCAATTAATAAAAGCATAATAAAAGGTTTAATGAAACAAATACATCCTAGGGTTCACAAATCCAAGTACCCACTAGGGGGTTTAGCTCTCCATTGAGCTAGTTACAATCAACAATGAAATTGAATGTAAAAGTAAGTAATCCATAGAAAACCCCTCGATAGTCGTGACGATGGTCTTTTGGAGAAGCCTCGACCCTTCCAAAGTCCTTTTGTCCAGCCTAGGATACACCTCGCCGAATCAGTGCCGACGAAAGCTCTCTCATTAACTTTCTTCCAAGTAGAGGGCGATGTCGAAGCCGTAGAACCTCTCCATATCCTTTTCCAATACCTCTCAAAACCTTAACCGCAACCCTCTCTTATGTTGGGAAAAAAGATGTAAAAAAGAATGCTGAAATCAAGGCTGAAAAAAAGCTTTAAATAGGGCTAGAATCTGGCATCCACACGCCCTTGTGGATTCTCTACACGGGCCTGTGGAAATTCCGCATGGGCATGGATAATTTCCACACGCCCGGGTGGATTCTTTAAACTTCACTTTTTCGGCTGGCTGTGAATAGTGAATTACTACATTGTTTTGCTACAGTACCTGTTACAGTACCGCCCAAAACACTCCCGAATCCATGCTTTCATCAAGGTAACGTGAACAGGCACATTTTTACGTCGTAGATCGCTTTGCTTCTTCAATAAATGGCTTCATTGGTGAAGATCTCTCTATCAATGCACAAGCCTGAATACTCGAATGTGACTGCCCCTGTGCCACTACAAACCATCATGCTAACTTGAATACAAGGAGGTTGGCACACATTCTTTCATCTTGAACCCGACTTATGTCTTAGCGTTCGAACCTTCTCAAGATTTCATCCTAATAGTGCGTTAATGATCTACATTGGCTTCTTTCTTTACGATTCGACTTTACAACCCTATATGCATGAAAGTAACATAAATGCACTCATATTAGGTCTAAAACCTGATAAAAGTAATGCTTATCATTAGCAAAGAACACTTCGCATTCTTATCACACAAGCACTTATCAAACTCCCCCACACTTAAGCTTTTGCTTGTCCTCAAGCAAAAAAAAAAATAATTAAAATATTGAAGTATAGACGAAGGAAATATGGAAGTGCTTAGCCTTAGGTTTACCAAAACATGTAAAGAGAGCGTTCTACAAGTAAGGGAAATTTCAACATTAAATATTAAAAATCAATGCTCTAGCTAAAAACTCGAATAAAAAAGGACAACAAACCCGAAATCGTGTAAGTGTGTGTAAACTCACTCAAGTCAACACAAGGTATACTCCCCAAAGTTCTAAGTATAAGGGACTTATTTATCTTCACACATCCTCTAAGGTAGCACTTTCCAAAGAACCCGCTAAGGTGGCTTTCACACTTTCGAGGTGGTAGCTTTTTCTACTGGGGTGGTAGCTTTCACTCATCTATGAGATAGTTCTTTCTCTCATTAGGGCATAACTAGTATTTGACTTATGAAAGTAGCTTCATACTTCATAGGTGGTAGCTCTTTCCACCCAACAAGCACAATTAAATAATAACACTATTTTGTTCTTTATTTTCCTTTTTCCATTTTTTCACAATTAGAAAAAAAACAACTATAACTAGTCCCTTTAACATTAAACTTGAGTTTCCAAAAGAGTTTTTAAAGAGTCAGTAGTGCAACAAGTGTCAATCGGGCAAAAATTTCTAGAAATTCAAGCAAGAACTGGAGGATGAGAACATTTAATGTTAAAAATTCTCCTAAACTCAAGACAATCAATGCAACTAAGATGAACCGTCATTGGCTATGTCAGCATGTATATCAATCAAAACTAATATAAAGGAGATGTGCATTATGAAACTTCCCCCACACTTAAGTTGTACATTGTCCCCAATGTACACATGTAAGCTCACTCATAATATATCAAACAAGAATAAATGTGGGAGAAGCAATCAAAACAATACTCCCTTGACTCCTAGTGTTGTATTTGATGGAGCTAAATCCTTGGGAGTGGTGTTACAACGGGTTGTGAAGCACACACGGCCAAGTGCCGAAGCACCTTGCCCATGTCCATGACTAGTTCTCAGTTCCTGTACTGACAAGACCATCTACACTCATACACAAGGAGGTTTAGTGAAGCTCAATAAAACAAAAACAACTCGAATAAATAAAAGATAAAGCAATGAATACAACTTGAGACATCAAAACGAAAATAAACTCAAAAGAAAAGTCTTTTCTTAGTATACAAGTCCAAAATGAAATGCAGAAGTAAAGAAATGAGAATGAAGTCAAGTGTCAATTTCGGGCTCTGGCTCTGCTACTTCTGCTACTAGATACTAAAAAGGTGCTGGAGGATTAGGAAGTTGTGATGATGGAGGAGCTGGGGGAGTCCATGGTCTCAGTTTAAATTATGAGGCAACGTCTCGCTCAAGAATCTGCTGTAATGTGTCAAAATGCAGCATAAACTCTGTGTACTGCATGGCCTGCATAGCCCAGACCTCAGTAACCTCAGTTTGTAACACCCCCAATGCACTCTCGAGCCTCTCAAAGCGATCATAGGCTCGAGATGGTGAAAACATGCGTACTTAAGGTGGGTCCTCGGTCACAAGAGGTGCCTCGGTCTCCATCAGTGTCGGCTGGGGCCCGAGGGCAGGATGAGAAGCCTCGGCATCATCACCCTCATTCTCAGCTATCTCTGGAACTAGTGTAATCAAAGCATAAACTCTAAACCGGACCATGCAAACCATCCCCATCAATCGCAGCGTCTCTATACCCAAGGCAGCAGGTATACTCGCCTTCTTCAACCCTCGAATGGCATCCAGGAGACCCATGCCTATGACGAGTCTCATGATATATGGTCTTGAGAAAATGACTCCTGCTCGGACATACTAGCTTTGGTGTCGCATGTACTCTGCCAGAATGTGCCGCAGATGAATCGGTTCTCTCTACACCATGGAGTTTAACTATATTAGCTCTTGTCTGCTCAGTACCCCTGTGATATCACCACGCCCTTTCACCGATCGGTTAAGAACGACATGGATATATCTGTACGCTGGCCAATAAAGGCAAGTAGCCTTGGACACCCCTGGCTCAAATTGTCCCTCGCCACAAAGTGTCCTATACGCTTTCTAGGGAGTCAGACTGCCGGGATAATCTGTGGGTAATCCATCATACTCCTCTCTATCTGTGTAAACCTCATCATACAAGCCCAGATACACGAAGAACGGTGTAACACTCATACTGTGATGATGACCTAGTGCTCTGAACTGTATAGCATCGACACTATCGAATCTCGAGTAGGATCGATCAAATTCAAATGATGAAAGTACCTCAAAAGTGAGCTGACAAATAGCTGCTTCTCGGACAGACAAGAGACTCCTCCAGATACCCACAGATAACATCCTTTGATCTCCTCTACCATGTCTCCTACTGATTGCGCCTATCTGAGAATGCTCAAGTCCTGGAATCATGTCTGTTCGAACCGAAGTCTAGACAAATGCTAAAAACGAGCCTGATGCTCAGGAATAGCAAATCTCATGCTCTCGGGCTCAGGGGATGACTCACGCGGCCATTTATCAGCTTGTTTCTTCGACCGAGGTGCCATAATTTGCAAGATTTGAAAGAAAAATGATCAAACAAGCTCATTAGGTAGTACTGCAAAAATCCGCATGGTCGTGTGGAATCTCCACACGCCCGTGTAGATCCACAGGGTATGAAAACCGCACGACCGTGACTCAAAAATCGAAGAATACACCATTTAATTGTTTTTAACTTCATTCTAAGCATGCATAACCCCTCTAATTATAGAAACAAAGCAACATTAACTAGTTTCATCGATTAAAATTAGGAATTGATGAAGAAAAGCAAGAAATAGGGCTTACCGACGAGTTGAACCCAAAAACTTTGATTCCGCCAGAAAACCTAGTGAAAATTCCTCAAAATAGCAGTACGAGGTCGGGAAAGAGTCTGAGTGTTCTCTCAGATGAATTAGCAGTGTGAAAATCCCTCTTGACATTCGGTTCATCTGCACGGGCGTGCAGAAATTACACATGCCCGTGTGCCTCTACAGGGCAGACGCACGCTCCTGTGTGCTCTCGGGAAAACACACAATGTCTCTGAATGTAACTGCACCGGCATGCGAATATTACCCACGCTCGTGCGCCTGACCCACAGGGGCCGACGAACGCCCCTGTGGACTCTCTGTCCAATCGAGAAAATTCACTAAGTATTTTGCATGCCCGTGTGGACATTCTGCACGGGCGTGGATCATTACTGGGCAGACGTACGCCCCTCTGTATTCTCTGGATGGAGGAGATCTCTGAGATCCACATAGGTGTGCGGAAAATACCCACGCTCATGCGTTTGTCATAGGATCGCCCACAGGGGCGAGTCCACGCCCTTGTGTGCTCTCGCGAAAAGTTTTTAAGGCTTTGCAGGAAGACGCAGGCCCATGTGGAAATTACCCACGGGCGTCCGGGTATCACTAAGCCGCTTGCCCCTGTGGCTTCTCTGGATAAGCTCACAATGCAAATCCGTGGGCGTGTGGAAATTCCACACGGCCGTGCATTTTCTCTGGATGCCTTAAACCACTCTATAAGCTCTGCGGAAAATTCCTGAACATGTATACACACTTAGAGCCTGCCCTTTTATGCATAATTTACAAGCGAAAAATATGAGAAACTAGCTTGCATGCCCAAAACATTGCCAAATCAACATGAAAGCATAAGATGACATAGAAAATCCACAAGGAAACACACATCAATGCATCAAACATATAGACACCAACACTCAACACTTTATTCATGCAAACCCTAAATTAGCATCCAAGAAAATAGTAAATGCTTGGCTTGCCTCCCAAGAAGCGCTTGTTTAACGTCACTAAGCTTGACGTAGCTTGTCTTACTGCACGGGGGTTCATAGATGAAGGTTGCCCTCTTACCCATAGCTTGAAAGCATGATGAGCAAAGTCTCTTGACGGTAGAGGGTGAGTTATCGGGCTTGGTACCACTTAGGAAGGGTTCATCCAACTTGTTTGGTTCACACACATCACCAACAGCCTTAGGGCATTTCCTGTGGTGTCTCCTCGCCCTCTTCATCTTCCGGAGCACCTTCTTCATGATTCCCGGAGTAGATGGTACTTGTTCCTCCAGACCAAGCATCATTACTTCTTCATTGACCACATATTAGTTGAACAAACCCTCGTACGGGTCCGGATTGAACATTTCCTGCATGTATTCATCAACAATTTAATCACTATTGTCAAGAAAGTAAAGAGTATCATATAAGTCAAGCGAATGTCGCATGGCTTCGACGGGTCGGTATGTGAGCTTATCATCTCCAACCCTCAGTGTCAACTCCCTGCCGTCCATGTCGGTCAATGCCTTAGAAGTGCACAAGAATGGCCTCCCAAGTATCAAAGGAACATCTGCATCCTCATCGACGTCCAACACCACAAAATCTACATGAAATATATACTTGTTAACTTTGACAAGCACATCTTCAATGATGCCCCTCGGATGTCTCACTGTTCGGTCCGCCAATTGCAATGTCATCCTAGTGGGCCTAAGCTCTTCCAAACCTAGCTTCTAAAAGAAGGAATATGGCATGATGTTAATACTAGCCCCTGAGTCCGCCAATGCCATTTCTTCACCCAAGTGGCCAATGTTGCACAGAATTATGAAGCTTCCTGGGTCTTTCTTCTTGTTTGGCATATTCTTTTGCAAGACTGCCTAGCAAAAGGCATCTAAAATCACGGAGTCACCCTCCTCCAACTTCTGTGTATTGGTCAACAAGTCTTTCAAGAATTTTGCATACTTAGGCATTTGGGACAATGCCTCAACAAAGGGAATATTGATGTGGAGTTGCTTGAACAAACTCAGGAACTTCTTTTATTGTTCTTCCGCTTGGTCATTCTTCAATCTACAGGGATAAGGGATTCTTGCCTTGTAAGGTGGGGTTGCCACCTCCTTCTCTTTGTTTGCTCACTCCATAACCTCTATGACCTTGGGTGCATCTACATTGGGCTTCTCACTCGGAAGCCTACCCTTAACCTCACGACCACTTCTCAAAGTGATTGCCTTCACATGCTCTTTAGGATTGGTCTTAGTATTACTCGGCTAGCTTCCGGGCATTCTAGATGAGGCAGAGCTAATATCACTTCACTATTCATTGACCAGCTCACTCCTTGATTTCTGTCCATTTGTGCTTGTGAAGTCCTTTACTTCTGAGCTTGAGGTCGCACTTTTAGCCTTTTATCTTCTTTCCCTTAGTTTTTCATGTTTGTTTACTTGGGGACAAGCAAACACTTAGGTGTGGGGATGTTTGATAAACGTCTAAAAGTACATATTTTGCATGTATTTGTTTGGTATTATTCGTTACATTTATTTGTTGAACCGATGCCCTTTTGGTCTAAATTGTGTTATTTTTGAATTTCAAGCATAATAGATGCCTAGGGAACTCGGGCGACGTGATTGGGGATGAATTCGGTATGAAAACGGTGTTTCTGGATCGCATTACTGTAGCACAGTACTGTACCAGTGTTACTATAGTAGTTTCACTGTATCAGTTACTATAGCTCATCACGGGCATCTCGGTAGAAAACTGGAAATCCCGAGGGGTCGGCATACGGCCGGTATATTGACCCGTTTACCTATCGGGACTTGAGGGTTTAAAAGGCTTTAAGGGCTTCTTTTTGGGGATCTTACTTCTATGATCATCATCTTCTTTGGGCAAGAGACGGCTAGGTTTAGGGAAGCACTTCCACAACACCTCGAACCCGAGCTTGAGGAGGGCAAAAAGGGAGGAAATCCGAGCATTTCTCAGTGGGGAGAGCAAGAATTAGGAGGATCTACTTCTAGGTCTACATTTCTTGGAGGTTGAAGACAATGGGAAGCCACCGCTGCAAGTGGAGTCTTCGGAAGGTTTTCTCCGGGGATTCAAGCATCATTCGGCCTTCACCATTTGAGAGAGTGTTCCTCATGTTTATTTTAGTTGTTTGCATGGATTGTTTGGTTTCTTTGTTGAACATGAACAACTAAACCTCTAGGTCACCTGATGTAGGTGAACCTTGGCGGTAAACTTGTGATGTTTTGGTTTATTTGAGTAGTTTATGCATGTTTGGCTTGTTGTGATTCTTGTTTGGTGTTCTTGATTGTTTTGGTACATTTGATTGAGTGATGTATCAATTTCTTGGTAGCACTTTGTAGCATGACCATTGCCTTAGTGCTAGACTTCACCAAACTAGGAAGGGATTATTGTATAAATATGCCATGACCATCGCGTATTTGTACCCCTCCATTCCTAGGGTTGAAAACTAGTTGTGTTTCTACCCTAACTTGTTAAAACCATCTTTCTCCTTGCAACCGTGTGGGAAGTTGGGCGGAAGAAACTCTGTACTCAACACATGCACCGGGTTAGGGGTCGATTGCCGTTACCATCGGGTTGACCTAAGTTTTGGTTCTCTCGGTCCAACTAGACACGTGCTTAACTACTCAATTTCCTACTCACTTTAGTAACCCACTTGGGGATCCGCATCCGTGACCGTTTTCCAACCTTGAGCTTCTCCCATGTTTTGATAGTATCATATTTCTTAAGAATTTCTCTTATTTTCCACCTTGCTTTCTTTTCTTCTTTTCTCTTAAATTGGTTCTCTTGTGTAATATTTGAGAAATCTTTAATGAACCTTGATAAGTGCTTGTGTGATAAGAATGTGAAATGTTCTTTCCTTATGATGAGCATTACTTTTATCAGGTTTTAGCACTAATACTTATGCATTTGTGTTATTTTTATGCATGTAGGGTTGTGAAGCTATGTATTGAGAAAAGAAGCCAAAAGTAGATCGTGAGCACACTAACTGGTGGAATCTTGGAAGGAATAAACGCAAAGACACAAGTGGGTCCTTATGATGCGTGAATGTGTGCCAACCTCCATGTATACAAGCCATTACAATGAGTCAAAGGGGCACGAAGGCTGTCACAATCGTGTATCCCGACTTGTGAATTAATAGCAAGATTTTCACCAACGAAGCCTTTGATTGAAGAAGAGTTGCAATCTACGGCATAAATGTGTGCCCGTTTATGTTGCCTCGATGAAAAGTCTAGAACTGGGAGTATTTTGGCAAAGTACTGTAGTAGTTCCTATTCACAGCTAGCCAGAAAACAGATTTTCAGAGAATCCACATTGGTATGTTGAAATTCCCCACGCCCATGTGGAAATTCCCCAGGCTTGTGTGGAAAATTCACAGGGGCATATGGATTCCCGATTCCAGCCATTTTTAAGCCGTGATTCAGCCCGATTTTAGGGATCTTTTTCCCCTCTTATTTTCCACTTTTCTCTATCGTTTGGGAGGTAATCGACTAGGGTTTGGAAAGCCTTTTGGTAAGTCTTTGGAGTGGTTTTAGGGATTCAACACCGCGATTCGCTTGAAAGAAGGTTATTGGGGGAGCTATCTTCGGTATATATTCGGCGATGTGTGCTCTAGGCTAGACAGGGGAACCTTTGGAGAAGACAAGACCGCTCCATAAGACAATCGACACGGACACCGAGGTGGTTTTTCTATGGGTTACTTGTTTTAATATTTGATTTCATTGTTGATTGTAACTAGCTCCATGGAGAGCTAAACCCCTAGTGGGTACTTAGATTTGTGAACCCTAGGATGTATTTGTTTCATTAACCTTCTATTTTGTTTTCCTTGATTAATGTCTTTCATTGAGTTTCAATCTTGAATGTGATAAGTGCTTGTGTGATAAGAATGCGAAGTGTTCTTTCCTTACAATGAGCATTACTTTTATTAGGTTTCAGCGTTTATACATGTGTATTTGTGTTCTTTTGCGCATGTAGGGTTGTGACGCTATGTTTTAAGAAAAGAAGCCAAAAATAGATCGTGTACGCGCTATTTGTTGGAATTTTAGAAGCAACAATGCGAAGACACAAGTGGGGCTCTAAGATAC
This sequence comes from Dioscorea cayenensis subsp. rotundata, assembly GCF_009730915.1. Classification (NCBI taxonomy): domain Eukaryota; kingdom Viridiplantae; phylum Streptophyta; class Magnoliopsida; order Dioscoreales; family Dioscoreaceae; genus Dioscorea; species Dioscorea cayenensis. The sequence goes on from NC_052471.1 coordinate 16,914,306, forward strand.
GTGAATGTGTGCCAACCTCTATGTATTCAAGCCATTACAATGAGTTGGAGGGGCACGAAGACAGTCACATATGCGTATCCCAGCTTGTTTAATGATAGCAAGATCTTCACCAATGAAATCGGTTTTTGAAGAAGCGACGTGATCTACGGCATAAACGTGTGGCAGTTTATGTTGCCCCGATGAAAAGTGGATTCAGCAGTGTTTTTGGAGGGGAGTACTGTAGCAGTACTGATCATAGGCGGCCGAAAATCAGAATTCCAGAGAATTCACAAGGGCATGTGGAAATTCCACAGGGGCATGTGGAAATTCCACACGCCCATGTGGATGCCCGATTCCAACCCTTTAAAAGCCGCGATTCAACCCCGATTTTTCTATCTTTTCCCCTATCTTTTCTTCCACCTTTCCCCATCTTTGGAGGCATCGACGGCTAGGGTTATGAGAGGCTTTGGCAAGGCTTTGGAGAGGTTTGACGACCTTCAACACCGTGTTTCCTTCGGAAGAGAGCTATTGGGGAAGCTTTCGTCGGCACCGATCTGGCGAGGTGTGCCCTAGGCTTGACGATGAGACCTTTGAAGAAGGCACGGCCGATCCACAAGACCTTCGACATGAACACAAGGGTGTTTTCATTCATGGATTGCATCTCATTACTTTTGATTTTATTATCTATTGTATTTTGCTCCATGGGGAGCTAAATCCCTAGTGGGTACCTGGGTATTTGTGAACCCTAGGATGTATTCGTTTCATTGAATCTCTTTATTATGCTTTCAATTAATTGATGTTTATTGTGAGTTCCAATCTTGTATGTTTGATTGTATGAATATTCCCCTAGAGTGACACTAGGGTTGATAGTTCTTGTTGGTAACTCTTGTGAGTGAGTGATACACCATGAGAGTTAAACAAAGCTAGGTTAGAGAGGGTTGAGAGGGTGAGTCGAGAGGTAATGGAGCGTCTCCTTTCTCCTCCGGTGTGATCTATCCTACCTCCACGTTCCAAGAGTTTTTTGCGGGCATAATAGAGTGAATGGGCTCAGGGATGACCTTCCGCTGGGGCTTAGTTGCAGTGCAAGGGAGTAAAGCGTTGAAGTAATTTTAGCATCTAGGGCTTAATTGTGGCTAGGGATCTTTCACCTGGACCAAAGGGTTAGGTCTATACATAGGAATAGGGTTTATCATTTGGAATCCCTAGAGCTCATTGCAATTCTATACGAGTGCGAGGTATTGAGATTGTTCTATTTCTCCTCCGGGACATTTATATAGTTAGGCATGGTTGACCTTAGATTTGGGATCATGTAATTAACGATTTCCACGACTCGTTGTTGCATCAATTAGGAAGTATAATAGAGGGTTCTTGCACTTGAAATGATTGTCCTAGGCGGAACAATATCCCGGTACCCCATTTATCATTGATTGCCTCTCCTATCTTTTACTTGCGCCTCCTTTATCTTTTCTTATTTTCATTTGCATTTAGTTTGTTTTGACTTCACTTTCAACATATTTTCATTCTAGTTAAATAGCAATCTTGGTGGTTTTAAGCACTATTCCCTGTGGATTCGACTACACTCTCACCGGGGTATTATTAGTTCGACACCCGTGCACTCGCTGTTTACACGCATATTCGGTTGTGTCAGAATTCTTGTTGACTGATTTCTCTCTTAGAGTGACAATAGGGTTGAGAGTCTACATTAGTAACCTTTGTGCATGAAGGACACACCATGAGGGTTAGACATTGCAAGATTGGAGAGGGTGGAGAGGGTGAGTCACAAGGTAGCGGAGCATCCCCTTTCTCCTCCGATGTGATTTTTCCTACCTCCACATTCCAAGAGTTCTTTGTAGTTATAATAGATTGAATGGGCTAAGGAATGGCCTTCTGCTGGGGCTTAGTTGCAAAGGTAACAGAGCGAAGCGTTAAAGTGACTTTAGCATGTAGGGTTTAATTGTGACTAGGGGTCTTTCACTTAGACCAAAGGGTTAGATCTATAAATTTGAATAGGATTTATCATTTGGAATCCCTAGAGCGTCTTGGAACTCTACACAGTGTGAGGTGTTGAGATTGATCGATTTCTCCACCGGGATATAGTGTCGAGTTAGTCACAGTTGACCTTAGGTTGGGACTATGAGTTTAAGGATTTCCACGACTCATTGAGCATCTATTAGGGGACCCTGTGGGCGCTCTGAATTTGCCCTAGCAAGCTGCCCAACTTGGTTCTCCAATGATTGGATGGAGGCCTGAACATTCCTCAGAACGGTGTTCACTTCAGCGAATTGATTGTTGATGTTCACAAATTTTGCCTCAGTACTGATCATGAATCTCGCTAACACATCTTCGGTGGAGAACTTCTTCTCGGCCTGCTGAGGAAATTGCTGTGGAAGTCCCTGAGGCTGCTGGGGCCGAGGTTGCTGTTGTTGACCCCAAGAAAAATTTGGGTGATTCCTCCACCCCTGATTGTATGTGTTTCCATAGGGATTGCCTGGACCTCGAGGGCCTCCCCCAACATAATCAACTGTCTCGACTGGGGCAACAGAGGCTATTGAGATTGGACACTGAACAGTAGCATGCCCTGCCCCACAAGTCTCGCAAGACAAAACTGCTCCAGAATTTGAGCTTGAACCCAACATAAACTGATCGAATCTCTTTGTTAGGGCCTCCACCTTAGCGGCTAGTGCAGTGTTGTTATCTATCTCATAAATTCCAGCTGCCTTTACGTGGTTTCTCGTCTAGTAGACCAAAGTGGCATTCGTTACTCGCCATGTTTTCAATCAACATTTCAAAGATCTTCGTGGGGTTTTATTACTCAATGACCCCCTCGCTGCAAAGATCGATGAGTTGTCTAGTTGCATAATTCAGACCATTGCAAAGCATCTGAATTCTCATCCACGAGGAGAAGCCATGATGGGGGCACTTGCGTAGGAGATCCTTGAATCTCTCGTGTGCTTCAAAAAGTGTCTCCGAGTCCCCTTGCCGGAATGCAGAAATTTCTTGCCTCAATCTAGCTGCTTTGCTTGGTGGGAAATACCTAGCAAGAAATTTGTCCACCATTTCCTTCCAAGTGGTGATCGACCCCGGTGCCAATGACGTGAGCCACCGATATGCTGCTCCCCTTAGACTGAAAGGGAATAATCTCAATCTTATCGCATCATCAGACACTGAGTTAATCTTGAAGGTGGAACAAATTTGGAGGAAGCGAGACAAATGCGCATGCGGGTCTTCATCAGCTAACCCATCAAATTGTACTGAATTTTGGATCATCCCAATTGTGCTTGCTTTGATTTCAAAGTTATTAGCCGGCACGGTGGGAGCATGTACACTGAATTCCTCACCAGTAAACTGAGGCCTTTCATAATCAGACAAGGTACGCCTTGGTTCTGCCATGACTGAAGGTTCACTAATCTCAACCCGTGTTCCTTGATGTTCTGAACTCTCAGCCACCTCTCTCAATCTTTGATGCAAGGTTCTCTCAATTTCGTCGACAGGTTCTACTAGATTTGTCTGATTTGCACGTGTCATAAGATGGTACCTAGCACAATTTTGAGAGCCAATAATCAGGATATAAGTACGAGACAATAAAATAAAATAAGAACAAGTGAAATGGAAATATATGTACAAAAAGAAGCAGATGAACAAAATAAAAGAAAAAATGGCTAAATCAATAAACTCTAAGTTTTCCGAGTATTCCTTGTGGGTCCCCGGCAACGGCGCCAAAAACTTGATGAGTGCGATCCGCAAGTGCACGGAGTCGTCAAGTAATACCTCTCGTGCGAGCACGAGAGGGTCGTATTCCCTGGGCCCAAGGATCTACCCTTACTAACTCTTCGCTTATTGTCTAGCCGATGCATTCGAAAAGGTTTCTCTAATCTATTAATTTAAATAAGATAAACTACAAGTGGAGACTAAAAATACGGAGAGGGGTATAAAATCGTGGGAAAGGAACGGTCACGGATGCGGATTCCCTAGGGGCTACTAAAGTGCACAGGATGCTAAGAATGTCATGCAATTGAAGGTTTGGACCCTAGAGATTTCCTAGATTAGGTCAACCCGATGGTCACGGCCATTGACCCCTAATCCGGTATAAGTATTGACACGTAATTTCTTCCGATCAAATCCTCATACGATTGCATTAACAAGTGGGGAAATCCCTAATTAGAGCCGGAACACAACTTGGTCTAGCCCTAATGGTGGAGGGGCACGTATCACCCGATGGTCACGGGCGTATTCGCATACATGAATCCCTTCCAAACTTGGTGTGTCTAGTACAAGGGCGATGGTCACGCTACCAAGTACAACCTAGCAGCTTGGTTTACGTAGTTCTCATGTAAGCAACACATCAAATGCACCAAGAATGAATCTCAAAACACAACAATTGCAATAAACAAACTTAAATCATCCAAATACATAGTTCACCCCAAGGTTCACCGAGCATCCGTGACCTTGGGGTCTACTCGTCCATACAAACAAATCCAAGCAACAAATCCATGCAAACAACTACAAATGGCATAATAAAAAAACTCCCTCAAACAATGGAAGAAGGAAGACAAGCCAAGCTAGGTGGAAAGGCTTCCACGGACGCCGCAATGGGGGCGGCTTCCCTCGCCGCTCACAAACTCCCAAAGAAGAGATCGATGAAGATCTAGCCAAATCCGAGCTTCTCCCTTAGATTTCCCTTCTCCAAAACATGTAATCTTGCCTCTCAAACACCTGGTGAAAAATCGGCTTGAAGAACTCTCCCAAAAAAACTCCTCCCTTTGCCCTAGAAGAAATCAGCTTCTTATATACACCGTCAGTCCATGCGGGCTCCATGCGGGTGCATGGAGCCCGTGAAGCTCACTGACCAAATGCCCAAAAACTCGCCGGTGCTACGATGTGCTCAGCCTACGATGTTTTTTTCTACAAGAATCGAGAGCTTGAGAATTCCCACAGAACCTCACGGGCATCCATGCGGGCGCATGGAGCCCGTGAAACTCCCACCAAATGGTCAGCAGCAAGAACAATGACCGCCATGCTGTCGCTACAGGTCACATAGCGGGACCCCAAAAAATGCCGCTTTTTGATGTCGAATTCATCCGATTTGCATTTTTTTAAGCATTGTTTGACTCATTTAAGACCCGCAACACTCGAAAATAACCAATTTAGACATAAAACGGGCATCAATTCGTTAACATGTTCACAAATAATACACGATTAATACATATAAAATACATACATTCAGACGTTTATCAGAGGTGTTGAGATTGATCGATTTCTCCACCGGGATATAGTGTCGAGTTAGTCACAGTTGACCTTAGGTTGGGACTATGAGTTTAAGGATTTCCACGACTCATTGAGCATCTATTAGGGGACTTAATAGTTGGTTTTGCACTTGAAGTAATTGTCCTAGGTGGAACAATATCTGAGTACCCCACTCTTATCGATTGCCTTACCTCTCATTTTAGTTAAACCTCTCTTTCTTATTTCTTTTATTATTATTTTCATTATACTTTATCAACATAGTTGTTATTCCATCTTGACATAGTTAAATAGCAATATTAGTATTTTTACTCCCTACTTTCTATGGATACGATACCCAGTTATCTGGGATTTATTACTTTGACAAACCCGTGCACTTGCGGGTCAGACGCAAGGGGCGTTGTCAAGTTTTTGGTGCTGTTGCCGGGGAGTAGGCATTTAGAGATACTTTGCACTTTGCTATCTTAGCTATTCATTCATTCTATTTCATATCTTCTTATCTTATCATCGTTCTAATTTTGTTTTCTTTCTTTAGGTGTAGCTCCAGGTTATGACCCAAGGGAACCCTTCGATAATAATTGAAGGTGATCCTGAACTTGGACATATACTCAGAAGAAGGGGTAAAAAACCTGTACAAAAACTATCAATCTAGCTGAAGTGGAAGTTGAAGGATCTGACAACATGGCAGAACAGAATGAACAACAAAGAACACTCTGTGATTATGCTAGACCGTCAGTACTGGGGACACAATCTAGCATTCTGTGACCCCCGATTACAGCTCCGAACTTTGAGCTGAAGCTAGCATTCGTCCAAATGATACAGCAGTTAGCGCAGTTCAATGGTTTGGCAAATGAGGATCCAAACAACCATATTGAGAAATTCTTGGAAGTTTGTGACATGCTGAAGATCAACGGTGTTATAGATGATGCTATTAGATTGAGGGGTTTCCCAATCTTTCTAAAAGGAAAAGCTAAGCAGTGGTTACATTTTTTACCATAAGCATCCATCACGACATGGAATGAAATGGTCGAAGCTTTTCTTGCATGGTACTTTCCTCTGGGGAAATCGACAAGGCTTCGCAATAAGATATCGTCGTTTGTTCAGATGAAGCTCGAGTCCTTGTTTGAGATATAGAAGCGATTCAAGGATCTTTATCGGAATCGCCCACAGCATGAATTCCCCGAATGGATGATCATTCAGAACTTTTACAACGGGTTGAATCTAAGTAGAAGACAACTTCTAGATGCCGCCGTAGGAGGTACAATGGGGAATAAGACCCTTGATGAAGCCCAACAATTAGTAGAAGAAATGGCCATGAATAGCTACCAATGGAATGCAAGGGAAAAGAAGAAAGTGGCCGGTATTCATGAGGTGGATGTGGTTCCATCGTTGGCGGCTCAAGTGGAGGCATTGAGTAAGAAGTTAGACACTCTAACTTCTATGAAATTGGTGACTGTGACGAATTCCGATGGATGTGGGGCAGGATATGCCCATCCGATTGCCCGATAGCCATTGGTGGTACTTCATCCGTTAAGCAAGTTGACTTTGTGGGTAATGCAATTAGAAACCAAGGCAATCCTTATAGCAACACTTTCAACCAGGGTAGGAGGAATCACCCAAATTTTTCATGGAGTAACCAAGGGCAGCAAAAGGCCATAGCACCACCAGGTTTGTAACAACAACAACAACAAGCCTCGAACATGCAAAATAGAGTTTTAGGTTTGGAGACCTGGATGACCGATCTATAGAAAGCCTTGACCCGATTTATGTAATCATCGGATACACGATTTCAATCGGTTAATGCTACACTTCGCAACCAGAACGCTTCATTGCACAATTTAGAGAATCAAGTGGCGGAAATTGCGAAGTCTCTATCAAAGAGACCACAAGGAAGCTTACCGAGTAACACTGAGACCAATCCACTAGAACATGTGAAAGCGATCACTTTGAGAAGTGGTCATGAGGTTGAAGGTAGGTTTCCAAGTGAGAAGACCAATGTTGAAGCACTAGAGGTCTAGAGGTTGAGAAGAGAGCAACCAAGAAGAAGAAGGGGGCACCCCCACCTTACAAGACAAGAATCCCTTATCCCTCTAGATTGAAGAATGACCAAACGGATGAGCAGTACAAAAAATTTCTGGGTTTGTTTAATAAACTAGATATAAACATTCCCTTTGTTGAGGCATTATCCCAAATGCCTAGGTATGCCAAGTTCTTGAAAGGTTTGTTGACCAACAAGAGCAAATTGGAGGAGAGTGCCTCTGTGATTCTAGATGCATCTTGCTCGGTGGTCTTACAAAAGAATATACCGAACAAGAATAAAGACCCAGGAAGCTTCATTATCCAATGCAACATTGGCAATTTGGGTGAAGAGATGGCATTGGCAAACTCAGGCGCCAGTATCAACGTTATGTTTAAAAGTTAGGCTTGGGAGAGCCTAGGCCCACTCGGATGACTTTACAATTGGCGGACCGAACGGTGAGACATAAGAGGGGTATCATTGAAGATGTGATTGTCAAGGTGGACAAGTACATATTTCCTGTAGACTTTGTAGTGTTGGATGTCGATGAGGATGTAGATATTCCCTTGATACTTAGGAGACCATTCTTACACACTTCTAAGGCATTGATCGACATGGACAATAGGGAGTTGACCCTTAGGATTGGAGATGATAAGCTCACATACCGCCTCACTAAAGCCATGCGGTATTCTCTTGATTTCGACGATACTGTTTATTTTCTTGACACTACTGATGAGATAATTGATGAATATGTGTAGGAAATGCTTAATCCGGACCCGTACGAGGGATTGCTAGACCAAAAGGTGGATAATGAAAAAGTAATGATGCTTGGTCTAAAAGAGAAAGTACCATCTACTCCACTGATCATGAAGAAGGTGCTCCGGAAGATGAAGCGGGCAAGGAGACGCCACAAGAAATGCTTCAAGACTGTTGGGTACGTGTACGAACCGAACAAGGTGGACGAACCCTTGTTAAGTGGTACCAAGCTCGATAACTCTCCTTCTACCTTCAAGAGACTGTGCTCATCATGCTTCCAAGTCATGGGTAAGAGGGAAACCTTTATCTATGAGCCCCCGTGTGGTAAGACAAGGTACGTCAAGCTAAGTGACTTTAAACAATTGCTTCTTCGGAGACAGCCCAAACATTTACTGTTTGCATGAATAAGATGTTGAGTGTGGGTGTCTATATTTTTGATGCATTGTTGTGATTCTCTTGTGGATCAGTTGGTGTTATCGTGTGCTTAAATGTCTATGGTGAAGTTGTTAGTCGTTTGAGCATGTTTCGTGTTTTTCTCTGGTATACTTTGTATGATAGGGTAGGCTCTGAATGTATTTGTATATTTAGGAATTTTCTAGAGAGCCTGCAGAGTTTACCAAGGCATCCAGAGAAAATACACGGGTGCGTGGAATTTCCACACGCCCGTGGTTCTCTACTAAGAGCTCATCCAGAGAAGGCATAGGGGCGTGGACTCGCCCCTGTGAATGACCTTGTGATATTCACACGCCCATGGGTAATTTTCGCACGGGCTTGTCTATTCCTGCAGAGACTTAGAGATCTTCCCGAGAAGACACAGGCCGTGGACTCGCCCCTATGGATGACCCTGTGATAAACACACAGGCGTGGGTAATTTCCACATACCCGTGTGTATCTTTGCAGAAGAGCTCTCTTCGGTCCCGAGAAGACACAAGCGCATGCGAGTACCCCTATGAGCTATCCCTGTACAAGTCCATGCCCTTAGGAAATTTTCTCACGGGCGTGTGAAACACTTAGAGTTTTCTCTGTTTGGACAAAGAAACCACAGGGGCATGGGGATGACCCTATAGGTCGGGTGCACGGGAGTGGGTAATTTTCGCACGCCTGTATGGATGCGTTGAGAAGCATAAGGTGTTTTTCCCAAGAACACACAAGAGCGTGTGTCTATCCATGTGGAGTTCTACAATGAAGTCGCACTGGCGTGGATAATTTCCACACGCTCATATGGATGCACGAAATTCCAGGAGACGCAGATTTTCCTTAAAATCTCTTTGCGTTTCTTCTTTATTACGACTTCAATCTCTCATAGAACACCTTTAATTACTTCCCCGACCTCTTACCCTCCATATAGCAAAGTTTACACGGGTTTATCGACCGATTTTTGAAGTTTTCATCTTTTCCTCATCGATAAACCTTCTTTCTCTTTTCTCTTTACTATACTAGATGTTAATCGTTAAAATTGGTGAATACTATTTTGTTGTGATGATTAGATGGTCCGTGAATGCTTAGAATAAATTCATTAACAAAACCTTGTTGTAATTTTGGAATTTTGACATGTGACCGTGTAGTTTTCACGCCCCATGGATCGACATGGGTGTGGGACATTTCCACACGACCGTGTGGATTCTGCAGTATTACTTTGTGAGCTTCTTTGATCATTTCTTCTTCAATTTTGGAGATATGGCACCACGTTTGAAGAAGCAAGAGGGTAATCATCAAATGGAGAGTCTATCTGAGCTAGCACACATTGAATTCTTGAATTCCGAGCATCAAACTCGATTCGAGCTGTTATCGAGACTCTGGTTTGGGCAGTCTCGTTTTGTGGACTTGTGTGTGCTGAGTGAGGTCTAGCGAGGTGATGAGTTAGCCAATGAGATTGACGGGCTTTTTGCCGTGGGAAGATGGCCGAGATTATTATGAATCCGAGAGGCAGCTATTGAGCTACTGACATTGGAGGTATTACTGTCCTTCGAGTTCGTGCATCTATATGGGAGATTTGACATCATTAACGTCATATAGTTCAGAGCATTCAGACGTCAGTTTAGCATGAGTGTCAATGAGTTTTCAGCCCGTACGTGCTTGTATAATGAGACGTACACAGATACAGAGGAGTATGGACACTTGCCGACAGATTATCCCCGCACCTTGACTCCACAACAAGCATATCAAGCTTTGCATGGACAGGGGCAGTGTGAACGTGAGTGCCCAAGACCACATGTTTGTCTCGACCAAGCTACATGTATTTACACTCAGTCCTTCGCAGATCTATGAATGGTCAAGGCAACAACACAGGTGTTCTGAGCTGGCAGGGATTACTCTATTTATATTCTATGATCCGGACTGTACCGATTCACCTGGGGCACGTTGTGGCAGACATCCTGAGATGCCAGGCCAGAATGGGAGAGTGGGAGTATTATTTGCTGGACCCTACGTCACTAGACTTATCATGGGGATGGGCCTTGTGGATGCTATCCGAGGGGCTTAAAATACGGTTGTCCCTACCGCTATTGGACTTGATACAATCAGGATGATGGGACTAGTGTGCAGATATGGGCCTGGAGCTTACATTTTAGCTACATCTTCTACAGAGAGCTCCGAGGGTGGAGGAGACACAGTGCAGGGTTCCGCACCATTGGAGATCGAGGTCCTAGGGCGCACACTCACCCTTTCCCGAGCCTATGATTGTATTGAGAGGCTCGAGAGTGCTGTAAGTACATTATGGTCTAAGATCACTGAGATTCAAGCGATACAGTCAACACAATATACCGATATGATGGCCCGTTTTGACATGTTATAGCGCCTATTGATTAGACGACATCCAGCCCAACTAGCGCAACAGTAAAGCAAGAGGGTGACACCGAAAGTTGATGCATTTTTCATTCCTTTATTTCTGCATTCTATTTTGGACTTGTACACTCAGAAAAAGATAAGTGGCTAGAGCAACAAAGTCCTAGCATTCCTAATATCCTGTGTCCCCGGCAACGGCGCCAAAAACTTGACACGAGTCCGAATATGCGTGTAAACAGCAAGTGCACGGGTGTCGATGTAATAATTACCCCGGTGAGTGGGTAGTCGAATCCACAGGGAACAGGGCTACTAGTACTAACTTCTTCTCTGCTTTCTAACCTAATGATAAATGGAAAGGTGTGGTGATCTAATGTGCGAAGAAGTGAATACCGGAGACGAATATGCAAGGGGTTAAATGGATGGAGATCTCAATCGAGTAAAAAGTGTGGTATTCGGGCAATGCTCCCCTAGGATTCGGTATTAGGTACCGAATAAGCAAAAGTGTTTCTATGATGAGTAAGTTAAGTCATGGAAATCCAAATATAATCGGATCCGGCCTCCCGATCACCGATACTAGTCCCCTACGAGGTCCCGGTGGAGAAATCGCTCAATCTCAACACCTCACACCACATATGACTCGCAAAAGCACTCTAGGGATTCAAGAGTTGTATCCGATTCCTAAAGATTGATCCAACCCTAATTCCCGGCGAAGGATCCTAACCCCTACAAGGTCCCGGGCGGAGAAATCTCTCAATCTCACGCCTCACACCAAATATGGTTGCATAGAGCTTAAGGAACGGAGATAGAATACACTCAATCGGAAGGGAGAGGGGACACTCCACTATCTTATGACTCACCCTCTTAACCCTCTTTAACCTTGAAGTTCTAACTCTAATGGAGACCTCTCTCACATCAATGTAACAAATCATGCAAATCCAATCAACCACAAGGATTAATTAAACAAGCAAGCAATGAGAAAAACAAGATTAAAAAACTTAATCAAACTCGGATTAAATAGAAACACTAAGCAAATCCACAAAAGATGAGAATCCTAGGGTTCACAAGCCCAAATACCCTCTAGGGTTTTTAGCTCTCCATGGAGCAACATACAAAAACACACCATCAATGAATGAAAGTACATTAAAAACAATAGAAATAAACCCCCTTATATATGAACCGATGGCCTTGATGGAGAGCTTCGACGTCTTGAAAGACCCACTCCGAAGCTAGGTTCACGGTGGCTTCCTTGATGCTATGACGGAGGAGGAATCGATCAAAGTTGGTGACGAGCGCCTCCAAAGCCGCAGAAAGACCTCCTCTCCAAAACCCTAGCCATCTTACCCCTCAAGAGCCGCACAAAAGATGAGAAAGAATAGGCAAAATGGCTATTTATAGGCCTTAGATCGCGCCTGTCACGTGCCCTCACGCGCCCGTGTGGATTTTCCACGCGGCCACGTGAGCTGCAGAAATTTCACAAAAAAAAGAAACATGAAGATGTGGCTGCCTTTGTGCCCTTCCAACTAGTTAATTGACTTGAATCTTCTTGGAAGTTGGCACACATCTCCACGTTTATAAACTCCTCTCGTGTCTTGGTCCTTGAATTGAACAAGAACTCCCAACATTATGTCTTTGTAGCCCATCTTTGCTTCCTTTTTACTCTTCAATTCATTCACAACCTATATGCATAAAAGAACACCAAATACACAATATGAGACATAAACCATAGTAAAAATGATGCTCAATGCATGTAAAACATATATAAAAATATGTCTACTCAAGCATTTATCAAACTCCCCCACACTTAAGTCTTTGCTTGTCCTCAAGCAAAATTAAACATTAAACTCATGGAAAGAAAAGATATGTGCTTGGCCTTAGGTTCACCAAAAGAGTACAAGAATAAAATTCTACAGTCATGGAGAGAATCAAACACTAGACAAAACAATCAATGCTCTAGCAAAAAATCCAATCAAAAATGAATGTGATAAAATCCGAATGTGTGTGTGTGTGAAAAACTCAACTCATTTCAACACTATGTCCACTACCAAATTCTTATTAACATGGGACTTATTTATAAACAGAAAAAATAGGTAGTAGCTTCACACAACCTCTAAGGTAGCCCTTTCCCAAGATGCCTCCCGAGTGGCTTTCACACTTTCGAGTTGGTAGCTCTTTCTACCAAGGATGGTAGCTTTCACACATCCCATGAGATAGCTCTTTCTCTCATTAGGGCATAACAAGTATACGACTTATGAGAGTAGCTACATACATCATGGGTGGTAGATCTTTCCACCACCTATGTACAAACAATTTCCAATTATCAAATTTTTTTGGATAAATAAAAAAACTAGCACACTAAAGTCCCAAACATAATGAACTAGAGTCTTCATAGGGTCTAATGAGCGAGAAAAAGTGCACAAAAGAGCAATCGGAGAAAAAAATATTCAATAAAAATTGGATGAAAACTATAGCATGATAAAAATCCATGTATATAACCTCCAAAACCTAAGAATTAAACTCTTAACTCTAAGGTGAACCTTCATTGGCAACAAGAGCATGCTCATGAAAACACAAGTAAAAGTCATGTATAAGGTGAATCCTCCACCACACTTAAGATGTACATTGTCCTCAATGTACGCATGCAAGCACAATAAAAATAATAACAATGGAAGCATAATGTGTGTGGGAATGCAATTAAAATAGAACTCCCCCGAACTCCTCATTCTTCGCTTTGGTGAAGCCTAACTCATGGTCAGTATGTGTTCATCGGGTTTAGTGAAGCTCACATGACCATGTAACAATATCACATGATCATGTCTATGACTAAAACACCATCAACATCACTCTCAAGGCCATCTGCACATAGAAAAGGGGTTCAGTGAAGCTCAACAAAATAGAAAAGATGTACGAGTTCTTATAAGTAAACACATGAAGCACAAACTCGCACAAACAAAAACAAAACACAAAAGTTAACTAAAGTCTAAAAACAAAAAAATAAATAAAAATAAAAATAAAGAAAAAAATTATAAATGAAAAACAAAAAGTAAAGAAAAACTAAAGAATCATGAGTGGGGACGCCTCAAGCATCAACGCTCGTCTTACGGTGTTGCCGGTGTGCCAAAAATAATGTTCTCATCCAAGGTTAACCGTATGAAATTCAAGCATTTGAACAAGTTTTTTTCGGTCCTTGGTGTCATGCACCGCAAATAAAGCTTCAAAAGAAGTCGGTTAAGCATGAATTTGATGAGTGCTGGGGGCTCCACGCGGCGTGGAGGGCAAGCCAATCACTTTTCCGGCCTTAGTGGGTACTTTTTCCGTCCCCACGCAGGGCGTGTGGGAAAGCCACGCGCCCGCTGGGCGCATCCGGTCTCGGCCGAGGCGCCACGCGAGCGGTGGGGCCGCCCAGTCGGGTCGCTTTCAGCCCGCGCGGCGTGGCGCTGAGCAGCGCCCGCGTGGGCGGCCAACCGAGCGGTGGCCGACCCCACGCGGGCGCTGGGATCGCCGCTGCGCACGCGAGCACGCAGTCGAGTCGATCGCCAGCCCACACGCAGCGCGTGGAGCTGTCCGCGCGCCCGCGTGAGCGCGGCCCGAATGGTGCGCCGACCCTACGCGGGCGCGTGGGCCGGCTTGCTGCGTGGGAGCGCAGCCGAATGGCCGGCCAGCCTACGTGGGTGCCTAACCATGGCCAAGAAGCCATGATTGGGCTCCAACACTTCCAAAAATTTCTGATCCATACATTCTAAAGTGTCTCTACAATATTTTCCATGAAAAACAACACTTATAAACCAATAAAACTCTATGGATTGGCAAAATAAGGGCATAGAGAAGATAGGTGAAAATGAAGTTTACCGGAGCAAATCGGTGAAGGAAACTTAATGCAAATGCTGGCAAAATACTTTTAATTCTCCAAGGAGTTGAAGAAAATTAGTTTTTATGCTCAAAAGTTCAGATTCTTGAAGATGGAGAAGTGGGAGAAGATGGGTGTAAGTGGTGAAGATAATTAAAAGTGACCCCTCATAATCTTATAAGCCACATGGGGGTGTGGAAATTCCACACCCCGCGTGGGTACTGTACACGGCAGTGTGGAAATTCCACACGATCGCGTGAGCTGCAAAATTTCTGCAGATAGTCCACGCAAGGCTCCAAACATCAAATTAACACTAATTCTTCAACTATAAACATGAATTACATCCTCAACCATGCCACATACACGAAAATCAATTTAAATCACCATAATTTTCCATGAAAATTTAACACCAACAAAAATTCATCAAAGCACGCACTCATGAATTTATTACTGCAGAAATGAAAATCTAAACTAGAAAACAATTAAAAACTTGGGTTGCCTCCCAAGTAGCGCTTGTTTTACGTCACTAAGCTTGACGTACCTCTTGCTTACATTATGGAGGCTTGAAAAGAGTGTGTTCCTCCCGACTAGACATTGCATAGCTACTTCCTTTAAACCAAAAATCAGCTTCCCAGGAAGAAGTATTTGTTGGAGAGTCCAACCATCTTACTTTTGGCCTCCAAGGAAACAATTTGGGTTGGGAATTGTCCAAACTTAGCACAGGTGCGTCATTGGATGGCTTCAATCTCCTACCCACATCTTCTTCCCTTCCCAAAGTCTCTTTCTTGCATTGTAAGAGTTGATCAATCCCAAAGAGAAATGCTTGTTCCATTAACTTGGGGTTTGCTTCTTCTTGTGTATTTTCAACTTGAGAGGAACATGAGACTAGAAAATCCCCTTGAAAATTTCCTCGCTCACAAGCACAATCTTCATTCACACAATCCAAAATCTCAAAATGATATTCAACTTCTTGCTTTTCATTTCCTGCCCCAATGTACTCAATTTGCCCAACTTCTTCAATTGTGCTCATGGCCTCATCATATCCCAGAGACACTTGCCTTGCTTGTTCAAATTCTTCTTTTTCCTTAGCAAGCATGTCCAAGATCTCTCCTAATTGATGCTCAATGTTTTTTATGGAGACATCGTGACAACTTAATGTGGCCTCAATATTTTGGAAACGGGCATCGGTTGCTTCAATAAATCTCGGTAACACTCTTTCCAACCGAAGTACATCTTATTCAACTTTCTCATCCCATTGAAGTTCTTGTTGAGGTGCTTCCCATTGTTGGCCATCAATATCCCACAAGAGGTTTGGATAGCTCCTTTGATTTGGATGATAGTTGATGCGATATGTATTGTGTTGTTGATGAACATTGATAAATTGATCAATTTTTCTAGTGAGAGCATCAACCTGAAAATATAAATCTACAACTGGATTAATCATCATTCAAGTTCCATGCAAGAAAAAGTAAATAAGACAAAATAAAACAAAATAGAATGGTGGAAGAAGATAGAGTGAAATATGATGAAAAACAAAATAAAAATCGATGAGAATGATGGAAGAAAAATAAAGTGTGGAATAGACAAAAAAAAGAAAAAGATAAGTGGCTAGAGCAACAAAGTCCTAGCGTTAATAATATCCTGTGTCCCCGGCAACGGCGCCAAAAACTTGACACGCGTCCGAATATGCGTGTAAACCGCAAGTGCACGGGTGTCGAAGTAATAATTACCCCGGTGAGTGGGTAGTTGAATCCACAGGGAACAGGGCTACTAGTACTAACTTCTTCTCTGCTTTCTAACCTAATGATAAATGGAAAGGTGTGGTGCTCTAATGTGCGAAGAAGTAAATACCGGAGACGAATATGCAAGGGTTAAATGGATGGAGATCTCAATCAGTAAAAGTGGGGTATTCGGGCAATGCTCCCCCTAGGATTCAGGTATTAGGTACCGAATAAGCAAAGTGTTTCTATGATGAGTAAGTTAAGTTGTGGAAATCCAAATATAATCGGATCCGGCCTCCCGATCACCGATACTAGTCCCCTACGAGGTCCCAGTGGAGAAATCGCTCAATCTCAACACCTCACACCACATATGACTGCAAAGCACTCTAGGGATTCCAAGAGTTGTATCCGATTCCTAAAGATTGATCCAACCCTAATTCCCGGCGAAGGATCCTAACCCCCTACAAGGTCCCGGCGGAGAAATCTCTTAATCTCACGCCTCACACCAAATATGGTTGCATAGAGCTTAAGGAACGGAGATAGAATACACTCAATCGGAAGGGAGAGGGGACACTCCAATATCTCATGACTCACCCTCTCAACCCTCTTTAACCTTGAAGTTCTACCTCTAATGGAGACCTCTCTCACATCAAAGTAACAAATCATGCAAATCCAATCAACCACAAGGATTAATTAAACAAGCAAGCAATGAGAAAACAAGATTAAAACTTAATCAAACTCGGATGAAATAGAAACACTATGCAAATCCACAAAAGATGAGAATCCTAGGGTTCACAAGCCCAAATACCCTCTAGGGTTTTAGCTCTCCATGGAGCAACATACAAAACACATCATCAATGAATGAAAGTACATTAAAACCATAGAAATAAACCCCCTTATATATGAACTGATGGCCTTGATGGAGAGCTTCGACGTCTTGAAAGACCCACTCCGAAGCTAGGTTTACCGGTGGCTTCCTTGATGCTATGACGGAGGAGGAATCGATCAAAGTTGGTGACGAAGCGCCTCCAAAGCCGCAAAGACCTCCTCTCTAAACCCTAGCCGTCTCACCCCTCAAGAGCCGCACAAAAGATGAGAAAGAATAGGGCAAAACGGCTATTTATAGGCCTTAGATCGCACCTGTCACGTGCCCTCATGCGCCCATTGTGGATTTTCCACACGGCCGCGTGGGCTGCAGAAATTTCACAAAGAGAAGAAACATGAAGATGTGGCTGCCTTTGTGCCCTTCCAACTAGTTAATTGACTTGAATCTTCTTGGAAGTTGGCCTAACCCTTTGGTCCAGGTGGAAGGTCCCTAACCACAATTGAGCCCTCGATACTAAGATCACCTCAACACTTCACTCCGTTGCACGCGCAACTAAGCCCCAGCGGAAGTTCATCCCTTAGACCATTCACTCTATTATAGCCGCAAAGAACTCGAGGAACGGAGGTAGAATCTATCACGCCGGAGGGGAAAGGGGACGCTCCTGTACCTCTCAACTCACCCTCTCAACCCTCTCCAACCTAGCTTTGTCTAACGCTCGTGGTGTGTCACTCACTCACAAGGTTACCAACAAGAACTCTTAACCCTAGTGTCACTCTAGGGGAAATGTTCACACAATTAAGCATTCAAGGTTGGAACTCACAATAAACATCAATTTATTGAAAGCATAATAAAGAGGTTCAAAGAAACAAATACATCCTAGGGTTCACGATACCCAAGTACCCACTAGGGGTTTAGCTCTCCATGGAGCTAAGTACAATCAAAGAAATAGAATATAAAAGCAATAAATCCATAAAGAAACCCCCTCGATGGTCGTGTCGATGGTCTTGTGGAAAGTCTTCTACTTGTCGTCCAAGGATTCCCTCGTCCGGTATAGGATACGCTTCCACGGATGCCCCCCTACCAACCTTCTTCCTAAGGAATGACGATGTCGGAGCCGTAGAACCTCTCTAAAACCTTGGCCAATACCCCTCGAAACCCTAGCTAAAGCCCTCTCTCAAGTTGGGGAAAAGATGGAGAAAATAATACTAAAATCGGGGCTGATTCGGCTTTAAAATAGGGCTGGAATCGGGTGACTACACGGGCGTGGATGCTTCACGAGCCCTTGGGGAATTTCCACACGGGCGTGGATAATTTCCACACGCTCGTGTGGATCCTCTGAACTCCTGTTTTCTCGGCCGACTGTGAACAGTGCTGCTGCAGTGCTTTCTACCGTGTTGGTACATTGTTCTGCTACAGTATCCGCCTGAATAGCTTCCCGAATCCATACTTTCATCGGAGTAACGTAAACGGGCACACGTTCACATCGTGGATCACTTGCATCTTCAATGATAGGCACGTTGGTGAAGCTCTTGTTCTATGTGCATAAGTCAGAATGCCCGAGTGTGACTGCCTTTGTGCCCCTCCAAATGGATGTGCCAACTCGAATACGAGGAGGTTGGCACACACTCTAGCATCTCACATCGACCTATGTCTTCGCGTTTTAACCTTAGCAAGATTTCCTCCAAAATCGGTGCATTGTAATCCACATTGGCTTCTTTCCTTCATACTTGGCCTCACAACCCTACCTGCACGAAAGTAACATAAAAACACATATATTAGTGTAAAAACCTGAGAAAGGTAATGCTCAACATAAGGAATGAACGCTTTGCATCCATATCGCAGAAGCACTTATCAGTGGAACAATATCGGAGTACCAAACTCTTATCGATTGCCTTACATCTCATTCTAGTTAAACCTCTCTTTCTTATTTCTTTTATTATTACTTTCATTGCACTTTATCAACACAATTGTTATTCCAACTTCTCATAGTTAAATAGCAATCTTAATATTTTTACTCCCTACTCTTTATGGATATGATACCCCCTCATCTGGGATTTATTACTTTGACAAACCCATGCACTTGCGGGTCACACGCAAGGGGCATTGTCAAACCTTCTTTAGAAGCCCGCATGCCCCAAGAAACTAGGAACCCCTTTTACATTTACAGGTGGAGGGAGCTTCTCTATGATTTCAATCTTCGCTTTATCTACCTCCATGCCTAATCAACAAATCTTATGTCCGAGGACAATGCCTTCTTGAACCATAAAATGACATTTCTCCCAATTAAGAACAAGATTTGTCTCTTGACACCTCACAAGCACTCTTTCCAATTTTTTTAAACACATGTCGAAGGAGTCTCCGAATACCAAAAAGTCATCCATGAACACCTCCATTATGTCCTCTAGAAGATCATCAAAGATAGCAGTCATGCAGCGGTGGAATGCAGCCAGTGCGTTACACAACCCAAAAGGCATTCATTGGTAAGCGAAAGTGCCATAAGGACAAGTGAATGTTGTTTTTTCTTGATCTTCTGGAGCTATTGGAATTTGGAAATACCTCGACATACCATCAAGGAAGCAATAAAACTGATACCCTGCTGATGAGTGCGATCCGTAAGTGCACGGAGTCGTCAAGTAATACCTCTCGTGCGAGCACGAGAGGGTCGTATTCCCTGGGCCCAAGGATCTACCCTTACTTCCTCTTCGCTTATTGTCTAGCTGACAGATTCGAAAGGTTTCTCTACTCTATTAATTTAAATAAGATAACTACAAGTGGAGACTAAAAATACGGAGAGGGTATAAAAATCGGGGAAAGGAACGGTCACGGATGCGGATTCCCTAGGGGCTACTAAAGTGCACGGGGATGCTAAGAATGTCATGCAATTGAAGGTTTGGACCGGAGATTTCATAGATTAGGTCAACCCGATGGTCACGCCATTGACCCCTAATCCGGTATAAGTATTAACACAGAATTTCTTCCGATCAAATCCTCATACGATTGCATTATCAAGTGGGGAAATCCCAAATTAGAGTCGGAACACAACTTGGTCTAGCCCTAATGGTGGAGCGGCATGAGAATACCCGATGGTCACGGCGTGATTAGTACATGAATCCCTTCAAACTTGGTGTGTCTAGTACAAGGGCGATGGTCACGCTACCAAGTACAACCTAGCAGTTGGTTTATAGAGTTCTCATGTAAGCAACACATCAAATGCACCAAGAATGAATCTCAAAACACAACAATTGCAATAAACAAACTTAAATCATCCAAATACACAAGTTCACCCCAAGGTTCACGGCATCCGGTGACCTTGGGAGTCTACTAGTCCATACAAACAAATCCAAGCAACAAATCCATGCAAACAACTACAAATGGCATAATAAAAAACTCCCTCAAACAATGGAAGAAGGAAGACAAGGCAAGCTAGGTGGAAAGGCTTCCACGGACGCCCGCAATGGGAGGGCGGCTTCCCTCAGTCGTCTACAAACTCCCAAAGAAGAGATCGATGATGATCTAGCCAAATCTGAGCTTCTCCCTTAGATTTTCCTTCTCCAAAACATATAATCTTGCCTCTTAAAGAGCAGTTGAAAAATCGGCTGAAGAACTCTCCCAAAAAACTCCTCCTCCCGCCCTAGAAGAAATCAGACTTCTTATATACCCCGTCGGTCCATGCGGGCTCCATGCGGGCGCATGGAGCCCGTGAAGCCTCCTGACCAAATGCCCAAAAAAACCCCGCCGGGTGCTACGTTGCTCACTCGATTGCCCAAACCGAGACTTGAGAATTTCCAGCAAACCTCACGGGCATCCATGCGGGCGCATGGAGCCCGTGAAACTCCCACCAAATGCTCGCAGAGAAGAACAATGACTCGCTACAATACCGCTACTGGTCCGGGACCCCAAAAATGCCGCTTTTTGATGTCGAATTCATCCGATTTGCATTTTTTTGAGCATTGTTTGACTCATTTAAGACCCGCAATACCGAAATAACCAATTTTAGACATAAAAGCGGGCATCAATTCGTTAACATATTCACAAAAGATACAAGATTAATACATATAAAACACATACATTTAGGCGTTTATCACCTGCAACCTCTCAAACATTTGATCAATAAATGGTAATGGAAAATGGTCCTTTCGAGTGGCATCATTCAGCCTTTTGTAGTCAATGCAAACACGCCAACCTGTAACTGTTCTGGTTGGAATTAATTCATTCTTTTCATTCCTCACAATGGTCATTCCTCCCTTCTTCGGTACTACTTGAGTTGGGCTCACCCATGCACTGTCGGAGATGGGCTAAATAATCCCCGTTTCAAGTAATTTTACCACTTCTGCCTTCACAACATCCTTCATGTTTGGGTTCAATCTTCTTAGGGGTTGGATCACATATTTATAATTTTCCCCCATCAAGATTTTATGAGTGCAAAATAAGGGATTGATACACTTAATATCTGAGATTTTCCAAGCAATAGCCGATTTATGCCTTTTCAACATGCTAACAAGCTTCTCCTTTTGATCTAGAGACAAAATTGAAGCCACAATCACAGGGAGCTTTGAGTCCTCCATTAAAAAGGCATACTCCAAATGTGTCAGCAAGGTTTTAAGCTCTAGTTCGGGTGGTTCATCAATTGATGGGCGCAATCTACTTTCTTTTAATCTGTCAATTTCCTCAAAATTGTTCGCTTCCTGTTCAAAATCATTCTCCTCCTCTTCCACTGGTGCATGTACTTCTGAAGGATCATCAACAGCTATGAATTCTTCCATCTCACTGCTTGCTTTCCTTTCCTACACTCAAAGAGAAAATTTCCTATCTTTGTTCATGATAAGACGAGTCAAACTGAGCAAGGACTCCCTCCAAATTTTCTTCAGAGTGATTACTCATAGATGCCAATGTAAATTCCTCAAACTGATCTAACACACTATCTAGTCTACCATTCTGATCCTGAATTTGGGAAATATACTCAACAACTGATTCTTCCACTAGATGTGAATATTGTAGTGATCTTGTAAAGGCATACACTGTATGGTTTGTACTATAAACAACTGAACTTTCTGTTCTATGTTTTCAACCATCCCCGTGATTGTGTCGAATAGTTCGGGTATGTGATCATTTTTCTTTCTACACACAAAAATAAAGAAAACAAAATTAGAATGATGATAGAATAAGAATATATGAAATAGAATGAATGAATGAATAGCTAAGATAGCAAAGTGCTTAGTATCTCTAAACGCCTACTCCCCAGTAACGGCGCCAAAAACTTGGCAATGCCCCTTGCATGTGCCCCGTAAGTGGACGGATTTGTAGAAGTAATAAATCCCAGATGAGTGGCTATCAGATCCACATAGAGTAGGGAGTAAAAATACTAAGATTTCTATTTAACTATGTGAAGACGGAATAACAATAGTGTTGATAAAGTGCAATGAAAGCAATAATAATTGAAATAAGAAAGTGAGGTTTAACTAAAATGAGAGGTAAGGCAATCGATAAGAGTGGGGTACTTGGATATTGTTCCACCTAGATTAATTGCTTCAAGTGCAAAACCAACTATTAAGTCTCCTAATTGATGCTTAAAGAGTAGTGGAAATCCTTAAACATATAGTCCGAAACCTAAAATCAACTGTGACTAACTCTACACTATGTCCCGGTGTAAAAATTGATCAGTCTCAACACCTCACACTCTGTAGAGTTGCAAGACGCTCTAGGGATTCCAAGTGATAAACCCTATTCCAATGTATAAATCTAATCCTTTGGTCAAGGCGAAAGACCCTTAGTAACATTTAAGCCCTAGATGCTAAAATAACTTCAAAGCTTCACTCTATTGCCTTTGTAACTAAGTCCCAGCCGAAGGTCATTCCTTAGACCATTCAATCTATTATGATCGCAAAGAACTCTTGGAATGTGGAGGTAGGATAAATCAAATCAGAAGGGAAAGGGGACGCTCCGCTACATCTCGACTCACCCTCTCGACCCTCTCCAATCTCGTAATGTCTAACCCTCATGGTGTGTTACTCACGCACAAAGGTTACCAATATAGACTCTCAATCCTAGTGTCACTCCAAAGTAGAAATCATTCAACAAGCATTCAAGATTGGAACTCAATGAAAGACATCAATCAAGGAAAACAGAATAGAAGGTTAATGAAACAAATATATCCTAGGGTTCACAAAGCCAAGTACCCCACTAGGTGTTTAGCTCTCCGAGGAGCTAGTTACAATCAACAATAAAATCGAATATAAAAATAAGTAATCCATAGAAAACCCCCCTCGGTGTTCGTGTTGATGGTCTGGTGGAGCGGTCTTGTCCTCTCCAAAGGTTCCCTTGTCTGGCCTAGGGCACAGCTCGCCGAATCTATACTGAAGAAAGCTTCCCCAATAACCTTCTTCCAAGTGAATCGCGGTGTCAAATCCCTAATACCACTCTAAAGACTTGTCAAAAGCCTCTCCAAACCCTAGCCGATGGCCTCCCAAATGATGGAGAAAAATGGAATAGAAGTGGGGAAAAAGATGCTCAAATCACAGTAAAAAATGGCTTTAAATTGGCTGGAATCGGGCATCCACACGGGCCTCTTGATGATCCACACCTCCCTGTGGAATTTCCACACGGGGGTGTGGAATTTCCATATGCCCATGTAGATTCTCTGTAATTCTGGTTTTCGGTTGGCTAAGAACAGTAACTACTACTGTGATTTGCTACAGTACCTGCCAGAGTACCCCCCAAAAACACTCTCGAATCAACTTTTTATCAAGGCAACAAACGGGCACATGTTTACATGTCAAAAATCCACACGCCCATGTGGATTCTCTAGAATTCCAGTTTCCGGTCGTCTATGAACAGTAACTACCACAGTAAATTGCTGCAGTGATTTTCATGGTTATTTTTCACAGTATTCTTCTGCTAATTGAGCACGAATTTGTCTATGTAGACCGCCATCGAGTAAGTTGGGTGGCTCTTATGCCTAATCAGCATGTGCATCCTCTAGAAAGATTTCTTTTTCTTTTCTTTTTTTTGTGCGAACTATGTTAGTCAGACTCAGAAAAAAAGAGTGTGTATATACATATAAAAGAAACTAAAATATCTCTATTGATCTCTTCGAGCCTATTGCACAGTCACTTGAAAACTAGAGCTCTATTTAGGAACCTAACAAGGTCCCCTTGCGTATATCCCGCAAGTGCACGGGTTTGTAGAAGTAATAATCCCGGGTGAGCGGGTACCGAATCCACTGGGAGTAGAGAATAAAAATACTTAATTCGATTCTTAGATATGTAAAAGATCAATGATGATGAGTGTGATAATGATTCAATTCTCAACAGTAAAAGCAACAAGTAATAGAGCAAAAGTAAAGAAGGGGGTAAGGCAATCGATAAAGATGGAGTACCCAGATAATGCTCCGCCTAGGATAATTATTTCAAGTGCAAGAACCCTCTATTATGCTTCCTACTCAATGCAATGGTGAGTCGTGGAAATCCTTAATTACATAGTCCCAAATCTAAGGTCAACTATGCCTAACTCTATACATGTCCCGGAGGAGAAATCGAACAATCTCAACACCTCGCACTCGCATAGAGTTGCAATGAGCTCTAGAGATTCCAAGTGATAAATCTCTTCCTTATTATAGACCTAACCCTTTGGTCCAGGTGGAAGGTCCCTAACCACAATTGAGCCCTAGATACTAAGATCAGCTGAATGCTTCACTCCGTTGCACGCGCAACTAAGCCCCAGCGGAAGTTCATTCCTTAGACCATTCACTCTATTATAGCCGCAAAGAACTCGAGGAACGGAGGTAGAATCTATCACGTCGGAGGGGATAAGGGACGCTCCTGTACCTCTCGACTCACCCTCTCAACCCTCTACAACCTAGCTTTGTCTAACGCTCGTGGTGTGTCACTCACTCACAAGGTTACCAACAAGAACTCTCAACCCTAGTGTCACTCTAGGGGAAATGTTCATACAATCAAGCATTCAAGGTTGGAACTCATAATAAACATCAATTTATTGAAAGCATAGTAAAGAGGTTCAAAGAAACAAATACATTCTAGGGTTCACAATACCCGAGTACCCACTAGGGGTTTAGCTCTCCATGGAGCTAAGTACAATCAAAGAAATAGAATGTAAAAGCAATGAATCCATAAAGAAACCCCCTCGATAGTCGTGTCGATGGTCTTGTGGAAAGTCCTCTACTCGTCATCCAAGGATTCCCTTGTCCGGTATAGGATACGCTTCGACGGAAGCTCCCTTACTAACCTTCTTCCTAAGGAATGACGATGTCGGAGCCGTAGAACTTCTCCAAAACCTTAACCAATACCTCTCAAAACCCTAGCCGAAATCCTCTCTCAAGTTGGGGAAAAGATGGAGAAAAGAATGCTGAAATCAGGGCTGAATCGGCTTTAAATATGGCTAGAATAGGGAATCCACACGCCCCTGTCGGCGCCCCTGTGGAATTTCCAGACGGGCGTGGGTAATTTCCACACGCCCGTGTGGATTCTCTGAAACTGTCATTTTCGGCCGGATGTGAACAGTAACTTGCTACAGTACTGTGCCAAAAAATACTCCCGAATCCACTTTTCATCGAGGTAACATAAATGTGCACACGTTTATGCCATGGATCGCTTTGCTTCTTCAATGACGGATAAGTTGATGGAGATCTTGTTATATGTGCATAAGTCGGAATGCTTGAGTGTGACTGCCCTTCTGCCCCTCCAAATGGTTGTGCAAACTCAAATACGGGGAGGTTGGCACACACTCTAGCATCTCGCACCCGACTTATATCTTCGCGTTTGAACCTTAGTAAGATTTCCTCCAAAATCGGTGCATTGTGATCCACATTGGCTTCTTTCCTTCATAATTGGTTTCCCAACACTACCTACATAAAAGTAACATAAAAACACACATATTAATGTAAAAACCCGAGAAAAGTAATGCTCAACATAAGGAAAGAATGCTTCGCATTCATATCACACAAGCACTTATCAAACTCCCCCACACTTAAGCTTTTGCTTGTCCTCAAGCAAAAATTAAACATTCTGTGCATCAATTTTGAAAATATTGTAAGTTATTGGCCTTAGGTTCACCAAAGTATACAAAGAGAGCATTCTACAAGTAAGGGAAATTTCAACATTAAAAACAAAAAATCAAAGCTCTAGCTAAAAACTTGAATAAAAAAGGACAACAAACCCGAAATCGTGTACAAGGGACTTATTTATCTACAAAAGTGACAACAATTTTCAAAGATGGTAGTAGCTTCACACATTCTCTAAGGTAGCCCTTTCCAAAGCGGTCGCTAAGGTGGCTTTCACACTTTCTAGGTGGTAGCTCTTTCTACCGGAGTGGTAGCTTTCACTCATCCTATGAGATAGCTCTTTCTCTCATTAGGGCATAGCTAGTATCCGACTTATGAGAGTAGCTTCATACTTCATAGGTGGTAGCGCTTTCCACCCAACAAGCACAATAAAACTATTTTGTTTCTTTTTCTTTGTATTTTCCATTTTTTTTTTTCAGAATTTGCACAAGAAACAACTATAACTAGTCCCTTTAACATCAAACTTGAGTTTCCAATAGAGTTTAGAGAGTGAGTAGTGTAATAAGTATAAATCGGGTAAAAATTCCTAGAAATTCAAGCAAGAACTAGAGCATGAAAACATTCATTGTTAGAAATTCTCCTAAACTAAAGAATACAATGCTTGCAACTAAGGTGAACCGCCATTGGCTATGTGAGCATATAACAATCAAGAACAATCAAAACAATACTGCCCTGACCACTAGTGTTACGTTTGATGAAGCTGATTCCATGGGAGTAGTGTTCCGACGGGTTGTGAAGCTCACACGGGCAAGTGCCGAAGCACCTTGGCCGTGCCCATGACAAAGTCTCAATTCCAAAGAAGACAAGACCATCTACACGCATACACGAGGGAGGGGGGGGTCAGTGAAGCTCAATAAAATAAAAATAACTCGAGTATACAAAAGATAGAGCAATGAATACAACTCGAGACCACAAAATGAAAATAAACTCAGAAGGAAAATCCTTTCGGAGTATACCAATCCAAAATAAAATGCAGAAAATAAAATGCGAAAAATAAGAACAAAGAAGGTAAAGACGCCTCAAGTGTCGGTGTAAATAGCTAGTACGTCTGTTTCCATTGCTGGTGAAGATGAGACTGGTGCTGCAAAATAAATGAAGATTGGCAAAGAAAAGAGAAAGAGAAGCTTACCGACAAAATGAGAATGAAAGACTAGAAAACGGCCGGAAAACTCAATTAACAACCCTCTAAAATGACCATGAGAGGTCAGGAGAGAGTAAGGATCTGTTCTCAAAACATATGAGGGTGAAAAAATGAAGAAACTCGAAAAGATTTTAAAGAAAACCTGCCGTTCTAGCATATCTGTAAATCCACATGGGCGTGTGGAAATTACCCACGCCCGTTTGCCCGACCCACAGGGGCAGACGCACGCCCCTGTGGACTCTCCATGCAACCGAGAAAATTCTCTATGACCCACGCCCGTGCAAAAATTCCACACGGGCGTGGACATTCACAGGCCCAACTCACAGGGGCAAACGCACGGCCCAGTGTCTTCTCGGGATGGAGAGATCCTCTACAAAGATTCTCACAAGCGTGTGAAAATTACCCACGCCCGTGTGTGGTTCACAAGGTCACCCACAAGGGCGAGTCCACGCCGCTGTGTGCTCTCAGGATAAACCGTCCAACTCTGCAGGAATTCACACGCCCGTGCAGAAATTACCCACAGGCGTGTGACACTCGCATGGTCGTTCACAGGGGCAGCCGCACGCCCCTGTGCCTTCTCTGGATGAGCTCACAGTGCAAATCCACGGCCGTGGGGAAATTCCACACGCCCGTGTGTTTTCTCTGGATGCCTTAGAAAATTCTGCAGGCTCTGCAGAAAATTTTTTAACATGTTTACACACTCAAAGCCTGACCTAATATGTAAGTTTTACCAGTGAAAAACATGTGAAATAGCTCAAACGACCAAAACTTCACCAAAACACATGAAAGCACAAGATAACACCAATGGTCCAAAAGAAAAGCATAGCAATGGCCTATAAGAATCAAAACACGAACACTCAAGCTCTTATTCATACAAACACTAAACTAAAAACTATGAAAACAGTAATTGCTTGGGTTGCCTCCCAAGAAGCGCTTGTTTTACGTTACTAAGCTTGACGTACCTCTTCTTTAACTTATGGAGGCTTGAAAAGAGCATGTTCCTCCCGACTAGACATTTCATAGCTACTTCCCTTAAACAAAAAATTTGCTTGCTGGAGAGTTCAACCATCTTACCTTTGGCCTCCAAGGAAACAATTTGGGTTGGGAATTGTCCAAGCTTAGCATAGGTGGGTCATTGGATGGTTTCAATCTCCTACCCACATCTTCTCCCAAACCCAAAATCTCTTTCTTGCAATTTATGAATTGATCAATCCCAAAGAGTAGTGCTTGTTCCATTACCTTAGGATTTACTTCTTCTTGTGTATTTTCAGCTTGAAAGGAACATGGCACTATCAAATCCCCTTGAAAATTTTCTCGCTCACAAGCACAATCTTCATTCACACTGTCCAAAATCTCAAAATGGTATTCAGCTTCTCCCTTTTCATTTTCTACACCAATATACTCAATTTGCCTAACTTCTTCATTGTCGTTCACTACCACATCATCTCTACAAGGAACTTGAATTGCTTCCTCAAATGCTTGTTGTTCCTTGGAGAGTGTGTCAAGTATCCCTCCTAATTGATGCTCAAGGTTTTTAAAGGAGGTTTCATGAAATCTTAATGTGGTCTCCATATTTTGGACGTAGACATCGGATGCTTCAATGAAGTTAGCTAATACTCTTTGCAACTGAAGTGCATCCTCTCTGAGTATCTCACCCGTTTGACATTCCTCTTGAGGTGACTCCCAATGTTGTTCACCATTATCCCATAATACGTTTGGGTAGCCCAGTTCAATTGGATGATATGTGTTGTAACATGGAATGTTCTGTTGTTGTGAAGCTAAACTTCTATCAATTTTTTCACTCAGAGCTTCAACCTGCAAATGTAGAGCAACGACTGGGTCAATCATCATTTAAAATCCTTGCAAGAAAAAGTAAGACATGACAAAAGGAAACAAATGAGAATGATGGAAGAATAAGAAAGTGTGAAATAATTTCTTTTTTTTTTTTTAGAACAAATCATAACGGTGATAGAGAAGAGATGTGAAATAGAATGAAGGGTAAATAGCTAAGTAAACAAAGTGCAAAGTATCTCTAAACTCCTACTCCCCGGCAACGGCGCCAAAAACTTGACAAGGTCCCCTTGCGTATATCCCACAAGTGCACGGGTTTGTCGAATTAATAATCCCGGGTAGCGGGTATCGAATCCATAGGGAGTAGGGAATAAAAATACTTAATTCGATTCTTAGCTATGTAAAAGATCAATGATGATGAGTGTGATAATGATTCAATTCTCAACTGGTTTAAGCAACAAGTAAGAGAGCAAAAGTAAAGAAGAGGGTAAGGCAATCGATAAAGATGGAGTGCCCGGATAATGCTCCGCCTAGGATAATTGTTTCAAGTGTAAAAACCCGAGAAAAGTAATGCTCAACATAAGGAAAGAATACTTCGCATTCATATCACACAAGCACTTATCAGAACCAAAGGACTCTTAACTGATTATTGAGGCTGTATTTAACACTCTTAATACCAATCTCATTGTGTGTGGGGTGAATGGGCATCCTAGGATAATCCAGGCTGTGGAGGTTGAGGTAGGGAGTTAACGCACACCCATAGGAGCACTTTAGATGAAACAGGACTGTCACTACTTGGTTACTTATAGAGCAATTCACTTTCTTGATTTCTTCTCACTTGTACATATGGAGTTCTTTACATTTGAGCTTGAGGTCATACATTTAGCTGTTTATCTTCTTGCCCATGTTCTTTATGCTTGTTTGCTTGGGGACAAGCAAACTCTTAGGTGTGGGGATGTTTGATAAACTGGTAAATGTATGTATTTTATTGACACGTCCAATTTGCATGCGTGTACCGCAAGTGCACGGGTGTCAAAGTAATAAAATAATCTGTGAGCCGAGTAGTCAAATCCACAAAGAATAGGATTACTAGTACTAATTGCTTCTTTGGTATCTAGCCTAATGGTAAATGGGATGATTGACACACCCCTTACATTTGTGTGTTACAAGTGCACGGGTTGGCGAAGTAATAAAGTACCCCGGTAAGTGGGTAGTGGTATCCATAATGAATAGTACTAAAAAATACAAGTATTGCTATCTAACTACAGTGAAACCAAGTTGTGATTCAAGTGAACAATATCAATGCAAATAAAAATAAAGAAAAGAGGAAAGAGGCGCAATACAAATAAGGAAAGGTAATCGATGCAAAGATGGGGTACCTGGACATTGGTCACCCTAGGACTATTGTTTCAAGTGGAAGACTAATCATTATGCCTCCTAACTGATGTTTAATGAGTCGTGGAAATCCAAAGATACACAGCCCCAAACCTAAGGTCAACCGTGACTAACCCTTGCACTATGCCCCACGCAGAAAGGAATACTCTTGACGCCTCACATTGTGAAGGGTTGCTTGAAGTTCTAGGGATTCCAAGTGATAAACACTTTTCCCACAATTAGATCTGACCCTTTGGTATAGGTGAAAGACCCCTAGTCATGATTAGGCCCCATAACTAAGGATTACTTTAAAACTTGACTCTGTTGCTTGCATAACTAAGCCCCAGTGGAGTTTGTCTCTTAGCACTTCACTCTATCATGACCGCAAAGAACTCTTGGAACATTCAGGTAGGATAAACCATGTTAGAAAGGAAAAGGGATGTTCCTCTACCTCTCGACTCACCCTCTCTATCCTCTCCAACCTTGCTTTGTCTAACCCTAGTAAAGTGTAACTCATTCACAAGGATTACTAAGATAGATTCTCAATCCTTGTCTCACTCTAAGGGAAAATCAATTGAACAAGCACCCAAGGATGGAACTCAATTAAAACATCAATTGAAGAAACATAATAAGAGTCAATGAAACAAAATCATCCTAGAGTTTACAAGTCCAAGCACCCACTAGGGGTTTAGTTCTCTATGGAGCAATACAAATGCAAATATGAAATCAAAGATAAGTGCAAGCCATCCAAAGAAAAAACCCCCTTGCAACCTATATCGATGGTCTTCTGGAGCCGCCTCGTCTTCTCCAAAGGTTCCCTTGTCAAACCAAGGGCACTTCTCCCGAATTGATGCCGATGAAAGCTCCCACAATAGTTCTTCTCCAAAGGAACTCAATGTTGAAGGCTATAGAACCGCTCCAAAAACCTAGCAAAGGCCTCTCCAAACCCTAATCGCGAGTGCCTCCAAAGATAGGCAAAAGATGGGAAAAAGATCCTTCAATAATCCTCAAAGTGTGGTATTTATAGGGGCAGGAATCGGCATCCACACGGCCGTGTGGATTTCCAAGAATTGGTTTTCTATGAGATGTGAACAATAACTGCAATAGTAATTTTCTTACAGTGATTTGCTACAGAACTTGGCCGAAATGCTCCCGAATCCACCCTTTATATTGAGGCCACATGAATGCGAACACATCCATGCAGTAGATTGCGTCGCATATTCAATGGAACTATATTGACGAAGTTCTTGCTAGTATTTCACAAGTCAGGATAGACGAGTATGTTTACCTTTGTGCCTCTCCACCTTGTCTATTCACTTGAGAACAATGGAGGTTGGCACACACTTACATACAATTGAGCACAACTTGTGGCTTCACATTTGTTCAATCGAAGAACTTCATCATCAGATCCATCTATAATCTACTTTTGCTTTCCTTTCTTCTAACTTTGTCTCCACAACCCTACACGCACAAAAGAACACAAATACACAAGAATAAGCAATAAAACCTAATAAATGTGATGCTTAATATAAGAAATGAAAACTTCATATTACTTATGTACAAGCACTTATCAAACTTCCCCACACTCAAGCTTTTGCTTGTTCTCAAGCAAAAATAAAACATTAACGCATCTAAGAAAGAAAATTGAAAGTGCTTGGCCTTAGGTTAACCAAAAGCATGCAAAAGAAGCATTCTACAAGCAAGAAGAAAATTCAAACACTGAATAAGAGGAATCATTGCTCTAGCTAAAAACTTGAATAAAAAAAGACAACAAACCCGATATTGTGTAAGTGTGCGTAAACTTACTCACTTCAACCCAACGTATACTCCTCAAAGTTCTTATTAAGAGGATTTATTTATATACAAAAAAGAAAAGATAATAGCTTCACACATCCTCTAAGGTAGCCCTTTCCTATGCGGTCGCAAAGGTGGCTTTCACACTTTCGAGGTGGTAGCTTTTTCTACATGGGTAGTAGTTTTCACTCATCCCATGAGATAGCTCTTTCTCTCATTTGGGTATAACTAGTATCTGACTTATGAGACTAGCTTCATACTTCATAGGTGGTTGCTCTCCCCTCCCCAATGCAACAACAAACAAACATATACATATATTTTCTTTTCTTTTATTATTATTTTTTAAACAACCCCTTAAACATCGAACTTGAGTTTCCATAAGATCTTCTGAATGAGTAGTGCAACAAGTGTCAATCGTGAAAAAAATACTAAAAATTCAAGTAAAACTAGAGCATGAGGACATTCAATGTTAAAAATTCTCCTAAACTTAATAATACAACCATTGAAACTAAGGTAAACCACCATTGGCTACATGAGCATGAACAATGAATGCACAAGTATAGAACATGTGTAACTCCCCCCTCCCCACACTTAAGATGTACATTGCCCTCAATGTACGCATGGAAGCATAATAAGAATTATAACAATTAAGACTAATATGTGGAGATGGAAATTGAAACTATATTCCCCTGATCTCCTAGTGGGATGTTTGATGAAGCTAATTTCATTGAGAGTTGAGTTCCACCAGGTTATGGAGCACACACGGCCATGTGAAAAGCAACATGATCGTGTCCATGACTATTACTCAATTCTAAGACTCACAAGACCATATGCACACATACACAAGGGGGTTCAGTAAAGCTCAACAAAAACAAAATAAACTCGAGTCTATAAAGATATAGAAATGAAATACAACTCGAACAACTAAAAATAAAAAATAAACTCTGAAGGAAGTTCACTTCTGAGTGATACAAGTCCAAACTAAAATGCAGAAATAAATACAAAAACATAAAGACAAATAAAGATAATGACGCCTCAAGCATCGATGTCATATTGTGTTGTCTCTGCTGATTCTGTTGGTGTTGCAGGTGATGATGGTGCTGGGGATGCTGAAGGAGTCGGTGTAGCTCGAGGTCTCATCACAAAGGGTGAGGTCATGTCTCGCTCAAGTAACTGCTGTAAAGTGTCAAGACCTGCAAACACCTCTACATGGTCCATGGCCTGTGTCATGCGAATCTTAGCCAGCTCTGTCCGTAGCACCCCTACAGTACTCTCAAGCCTCTCAAAATGATCATAGGCTCGAGATGTAGAAAACATATGCACTAGAGGTGGCTCTTATGCTATAGGAGGTGCCTCTGTCTCCATGTGTAATGACTGAGACTTGGGAACAGGTTGAGACCCCTCGGTGGCATCATCCTCACTCTCGGCTGGCTCTGGTGGGGCCATGATCATAACATAGATACCATCTTTGTACCTTCGGATCATGCCCATGAGTCACGTCATCTCTGGGCTGAGGGGAGATAGCACAATGATCTTCTCAGCCCCTTGAATAACATCAAGCAGACCCATCCCCATGATGAGTCTAGTAATGTATAGGCCTGAGAAAATCACTCCCACTCTAGAATACTAGCCCTAGTAACGAAGATACTCGGCCAAGATATGCCATAAAATGAATCAACTCGCCCTGCACCATGGAGTATAGATATAATAGCTCATGTCTGCTTAAAATTCTAGTGTTGTCACCATGGCCATTCACTGATTTGCTCAGAACAACATGGAGATATCGATATGCCGGCTGAGAAAGACATGAAGCCTTGGACACACCAGGCTCGTACCGTTCTTGTCCACCCAGCTCTCTGTATGTGCACTGCGGTGTTAAACTACTAGGATAATACGTCAGTAGCTGCTCGTACTTCTCCGTGTCAATATACACCTATTCATAAAGACGAAGTGGGATGGAGAACTGAGTAACGCTCATACTATGGTACTGACCGAGCGGACAGAAATGAATAGCATCAATGCTGGAAAATTTGTTATACGATTGATCAAACTTGAACATTGGTAACACCTCGAATGTTAGCATACGAATAGCCGCCTCTCTGATAGATAATAGTCTACGCCAGCTACCCACAATGAGCAACTCCTTGACCTCAATGGCCATCTCGTCCCCGAACTATATCTCTCTAAGTGTGCTCACATCTGGGAAACGAGTTTGTCCAAACTTGAGCTTTGACAATCTCTAAAACCGAGCTTGATGCTCAGGGACCGCAAACTCCATATACTCATGTTCAGGAGAAGGCTTATGGGGGGTGTTTATCGACCACTTTCTTTGACCTAGGTGCCATTTCTACAAAGATTTAAAAAGAATTTGATCAAATCAAGCTTAAAAACTCAATCTGCAGGAATCCACATGGTTGTCTGGAAGTTCCACACGCCCGTGTGGATCTTAAGGGCATGAAAGCCGCATAGCAGCAAGCTCCAACAGACTCAAAATACACAAAATAACTCTCCAAATCCCTTCTAAAAACATCTACCACCAATTTAAAGATGTAAATCATGTGCAATTGACCACAATGTATAAAAGAAATGAAGATTTGTGAAGAGAAAAGGAAAGGAGGCTTACCAACGAAATGAAACTCAAAAACTTTGAATGCGGCTAGAAATCTTACTCAAATCACTATAAATAGACTGTGAAGGGATGGGAAGATTAACGGAGGCGTTCTTTGAGCGTTTGGGTGTTATAGAATGAAGAGACGTAAGTGTGTTTTAAAGAAAAATCACACCTCTTGGTTTTCTATACATACACATGGGCGTGTGGAAATTACCCATGCCCGTGTAATTCCCATAGGGTCACTCACAGGGGCATACACATGCCCTTGTGTGCTCAGGGGATAGTGTTGTTTACCTCTGAACGCATCCACATAGGCGTGTGGAAATTACCCACGCCCTTGTGCCCTACCCACAAGGACACCCACACCCTTTGGCTTCTCTGTTCTCCCAAGAATTTGGCTAAGTGTTTCAAACTCCCCTGTGAAAATTCCACATGGGCTTGTGGATGCTCACAGGGGTACTCACAAGGTACTCACACGCCCCTGTGTGCTCTCAGGATGGAGAAGAAGTCTCTGTAGAGTTTCACACGGGCATGTCAAAATTACTCATAGTTATGTGCCATTCACAGGGTTATCCATAGGGTATTCATACGCCCCTATGTCTTCTCGGGATGAAGACTTAACACTCTGCAGAGATCCATATGCCCATGTAGAAATTACCCGCGTGCATGTGACTGTCACAAGGTCACTCACAGGGGTGTTCACACGCCCCTGTGCTTTCTCGAGATGGAGAAGTTGAGCTCTAAATGTAAACACATGCCCATGTGAAAATTCCACACAGCCGTGTGTCTTCTCTAGATAATTTATAAAAATTACAGACTTTGCAGAAAAATTTCTACAGCACTTATACTCGTATAAAGACTGCCTATACATTGAAAAACAATCCAGAGAATCATGGAAACATGCTCAAATGACCTAGAAACTTTGCCAATCACAATGAAGTGCACTAAAACAACAACAATCCATGAGGAAAACACAGTAATAGCATGTAAAAATCAAGACACCAACACTCATGTTTTTATTCATGCAAAACTAAAACTAAGACCTAGAAAAATAGTAAAGACTTGGGTTGCCTCCCAAGAAGAGCTTGTTTAACGTCACTAAGCTTGACATACCTGATCCTACCTCATGGGGATTCATAAATAAAGGTTACCCTCTTACCTACAACTTCGAATCATGATGAGCACAATTGTTTCATGGTCGAGAGAGAGTTATCGAGTTTGTTACCACACAAGGGTTCATCACCCTTATTCCATGAATGCATATCCCCACTCGCATTGGAGCGATTTATGTGGCGTCTCCTTGCTCGTTTAAGCTTTTGGATCATCCTCTTTATGATCACGGGATAGGTTGTAATTTGTCCTCTAGACCAAGTGATAAAAATTCTTTAGTCTCCACCTTTTGATCTAGCAACCCCTCGAATGGGTCCGGATACATCATTTCCTACACATATTCATCAATTAACTCATCAGTGGTGTCAAGAAAATACAAAGTATTTTCAAAATAAAGAGAATGTCTCATGGCTTCGGTGAGGCGACATGTCATCTTGTCATCACCAACTCGTAATGTCAACTCCCCACCGTCCATGTCAATGAGAGCCTTGGAAGTGCGCAAGAATGACCTCCCAAGTATCAATGGAACCTCGGCATCCTCATCAACATCCAACACCACAAAGTCCACAAGAAATATGTACTTGTCAACTTTCATAAGCACGTCTTCAATGACGCCCCTCTGATGTCTAACTGTTTGATCAGCCAACTGAAGTGTCATCTGAGTGGGCCTAGGCTCTCCCAAGCCTAGCTTCTGAACTTCACCACAAAGTCCTTCTCTTTAGATCTCTCCTCAACCTCTACGACCTTAGGTGACTCAACTGCCGTCTTCTCACTAGGGAGCCTACTCTCAACTTCATGACCACTTCTCAAAGTGATCACCTTCACATGCTCTCTTGGATGGGTCTCCATGTTGCTAGGCAAACTCTTTCTGAAAGTGACTGCACAATTTGGCCCACTTGATTCTCTAAGTTGGGCAATGATGCGGTGTGCTTGCGAAATGTAGCTTCAACCGACTGAAATCTCGTATCCGACGATTGAATGAACTTGGTCAAAGGTTTCTCTAAATCAGCCATCCGGTTCTCTATTCTCCATGTTCAGTGCTTGTTGTTGTTGTTGTTAGAAACCCGGTGATGCCATAGCCTTCTATTGCCCTTGATTACTCCAAGAAAGTTTTGGGTGGCTGCTCCACCCTGGATTGTAGGTATTGCGATACAGATTTCCTTGACCTCTTATTGCATTACCGGCAAAATCCACATGTTCCACTGAAGTAGTACCACCAATAACAATCAGGCAATCAGATAGAGCTTGTCTTTCCCCACACCTGATGTAACTCATCACTGCCACCAATCTGGGAGAAGTTAGAGTCCCTAACTTCTTGCTCAATGACTCAACATGGGCCACCAATGATGTGATTGCATCGATATCATGAAATCTGGCTACCTTCTTCTTTTCTCATGTGTTCCATTGATAACTGTTCATAGCCATCTTCTGACTAAACTGTCGGGTGATAAGTGTCTAAATGTAGGTGTTTTTGTATATATATCTATTCACTTTGCATGTATTTTGTGAGGTTTGATGCCCGTTTTGCGCTTAATAGTCTACTATTTACTTTATAGGGCATAAAGAAGCCATGGAGAACAAGAACATATCATTTAAGTGAAAAGACAAGAAAATAGGAATTTCATACCACTCCCCATACTACCTAGTATGGGGGCCGTATGCACTGTAGCAGTGGAATGATTTGGAGTTGTCTGCCCAAATTTCCATACTACCAAGTATACGGGGCCGTATGGAGGCCATATGCACCCCGTATGAAATGCGAATCTAGGGTTTTTGAGTGCTATACGACCTCCATACGACCCCCTATACAACCCGTATGTCATCGGCGGTATAAATATTGACTTTTAGGGCAGAACAACGGGCTTTTTACAGGGCTTATTTTGAGAGACCACTTGAGAGGCTTTGGGGTGACTTTTGGAACGAGAAGAAGGGCAAGGAAGCTAGGATATAATTCAAGGCCAAGGTCCAAGACTCTTAAGGCAAGAAGGCAACATCATTCAAGGAGAGATCTACCACGATTGGAAGGAAGGAGACCCACGGCTAGAGGAAGCATCATTCGGCATTCCTTTGTCGGGGGAAGCATCATTTGGCATATATTCAACCTCCTCCTCCACCATTTCATCTAGGGAGTATCACTTATGCTTTTGTTTTGTGTTTCACTTGATTGTATTGCTTGTTGTGGGATGATGACACACTAGACCCCCGAGGGCACCGGGTGTTGGTGAACCTTGGGGGTTTTATCATGTATTTTGGATGATTACTTGTTAATTCCATGCTTGGGTAATTTTGAGATTTAATCCATTATTTTCATGCTAAGTGCTACACTAAGGAGAAATCCGTAGCTCTTTTATGAGTGATGCATGTAGATGTGACTTTGCTCACGTGTATTAGATCATGAATGGATTAGAAGGGGATACTTGTATCATCACTCAGAGAAATCGGGTGTTTGGTAGCACTCCATATAGGTTTAAGCCGAAGAAGAGTAGGCTTACTCCTAAGTGAGATTTCCACGTACTTAATGCAACCGTAGGAATGTGGATTTCGAAGAAATTCCTATCTATGTTCGTATGGGATTAGGATTCAATCACCGAGAAATTAGGGTTGTTTTAATCTGGGAAACTCATGGTCCATTTTACCCGTGCAACTTTTATTCATCATCCGTGTTTCATGATAACTGCTCAAGGGGATCCACATCCATAGGCCTTTGCATTACATTGAGTTTCTTGCTTGCTTATTGCTTCTTCTCTCTTAATTTGTTGATAATCTTGTTTTAGTTTTAATTGCACCTAGTAGAGTAAATTCCCTCACTTAAGTCTTAGGCTAGATAATAGCTCGAGAAGGAGTAATAGGAGATCCTTAGCCCCGTGGAATACGAT
Source organism: Dioscorea cayenensis subsp. rotundata (assembly GCF_009730915.1). Classification (NCBI taxonomy): domain Eukaryota; kingdom Viridiplantae; phylum Streptophyta; class Magnoliopsida; order Dioscoreales; family Dioscoreaceae; genus Dioscorea; species Dioscorea cayenensis. The sequence goes on from NC_052471.1 coordinate 16,953,247, forward strand.
CCTCGTGTCATCACACGAGGTATTACTTGGTGATCCTGTACACTTGCGGGGAAGCAATTAAGTTTTTGGCGCCATTGCCGGGGACATTTAAGGAATTCTAGGAAACTATTAGATTATTACTCTAGCCATTCAATTCTTTACTCATTTGTTATTATTGTTTTTCTTATTTTCCTTTGATCTTAACAATTGGATTCATTCTCTATTCCTTTCTGTATAGTTTATCTCATGAGTGGAACATGGCAAATCCGAACATCAAGTTGAAGGTTACGTACATAGATTTGAAGGATGGATTAATTGGCAAACTCAGCAACATTTTTCACACCCTCCACATAATTATTTATACACAATTCTGCTATCAGGGGATTCTAGCATATCTTATGACGGTGGCAGCTGGCACACAGTGTTTGAGACCTTTATGGAAAGTGGAACACCATCAGTGGGAGGAGGAAGTGAATCACCAATTAAACAATTTGTTTTGACTAACGAGGACTGACAGTCTGCTACCATGAATCTCACCATAGAGGACCGTGCTGAAATGGGCCAGGTGTTAGCAAAGGTACAGTAGTCCAGCCTGGAGCATCAGTATGGGCAACATGCAGGTCTAGGATATGATGCCGAATGTTTTTAGCTTCTTGTCCATGGTACAGACAATAATTCCGATGAGAGTGCAGGGTCTGAACAGGGTGATGGGATTTGAAACAGAGGTTTGATGCCGTCAACTAAGGAAGCACCAGATTTGGAGTTAAAAACACTACCTGAACAGCTTGAGTACGCCTTTTTAGGAGAAGGTACATAACTTCCAGTCATCATCTCTTCAAACCTAACAGTTGAGCAAAAGAAAGGATTGATGGATGTGCTAAAAAGGCACAAGAGAGCGATTGCTTGGAAGATTGCTGATATAAAAGGCATAAACCCCTCTGTTTGCACTCAGAATATTCTAATGACAGATGAACACAGACCTAATGCCTTGCCTCAAAGAAGACTCAATCCAAATATGATGGAAGTGGTTCGGGCAGAAATCATCAAGCTTCTCGATGGAGGCATTATCTACCCGATATCAGACAATGAGTGGGTAAGCCCCGTGCAAGTGGTTCCAAAGAAGGGAGGAATGAATGTGATCACCAATGAAAAAAATGAATTAATCCCAACTCGTACAACTACCGGGTGGAGGGTATGCATCGACTATAAAAAAATGAATGATGCCACCCGAAAAGATCATTTTCCCCAACCATTCATTTACCAGATGTTGGAGAGACTAGCCAAACATGCCTGCTATTCCTTTCTGGATGGGTTCATTAGTTATTTCCAAATTCACATCGCCCCCGAAGATCAGGAGAAGACTACGTTCACTTGTCTGTATGACACATTTGCTTATCGCCGCATGCCTTTCGAACTATGTAACGCCCCGGTTACCTTTTAGAGATACATGACGGCCATTTTTGAGGACATGGTGGAAGATTTTATGGAAGTGTTCATGGATGATTTCTCCGTCTTTGGTGATTCATTCGATGTGTGCCTCAAGAACCTTGAGCAGGTCCTCATTCGATGTGAAGAGAATAATCTTGTGCTAAGTTGGGAGAAATGCCATTTCATGGTCCAAGAGGGGATAGTCTTGGGTCACAAAATTTTGAAAGAAGGAATTGAGGTTGACAAGCCAAAGATTTTCACCATCGAAAAGTTACCACCTCCAAATTCTGTGATGGCCATAAGAAGTTTTTTCGAACATGCCGGGTTCTATAGAAGATTCATCAAAGATTTTTCTAAAATTGCTAGATCCCTGACAAGGGTGTTGGAAACGGATGTCCTATTCAAGTTCGATAATAATTGCATGACGTCCTTCATGACACTCAAGGAGAAACTAATTCAAGCACCCATCATGGTAGCTCCAGATTGGGACTCCCCATTTGAATTGATGTGCGATGCGAGTGACTTTGCAGTTGAGGCGGTGCTTGGTCAGCGGAGAGACAAACATTTCCATCCTATTTACTACGCAAGTAAGACTCTAACGGGAGCCCAAGAGAACTACACTACAACTGAAAATGAACTACTTGCCGTGGTGTTTGCCTTTGATAAACTCCGGTCATATTTGGTTCTTTCTAAAATGGTGATGTACACCGATCATTCGGCTTTGAGGTACTTACTTAGCAAATCAGATGCCAACCCACTTTTGATAAGGTGGGTTTTATTGCTGCAACAATTTGAACTTAAGATTAAGGACAAGTGGGGAGCAGAGAATCTCGTAGCTGATCACTTATCCCGTTTAGAGGGCTCTGGCACAGAAACAATAAGAGAAAAGGACATTAACGACTCATTGAAGAACACTTGTATAATATTCAGGTACTGGAAGAGAAGGAACCGCCCTGGTTTGCCGATTTTGCTAATTACTTGGTTGGTGGGGTCATCCCAAAATGGTTTATGTATCAACAAAGGAAGAAATTCTTTTCAGACCTTAAGCACTACATATGGGAAGACCCATACCTATTCAGAGTTTGTTCTGATCAGGTTGCTCGAAGATGTGTTTCTAGGGCAGAGGGTCTATGCATTTTCAGGTATTACCACTCAGGACCCACTAGTGGCCATTATGATGCAAATAGAACAACAAAGAAAATTCTTGAGGCAGGTTTCTATTGGCCATCGGTGTTCCAAGACACCCAGAAATTCATTCAAGCTTGTGATAGATGTCAGTGGGTCGGTAACATATCTCGCCAGGACGAGATGCCCCAAAATTGGAACCAAGCCTATGAAGTTTTTGATGTGTGGGGGATTGATTTTATGGGACCCTTCCCGAGCTCCAATGGATACAAGTTCATACTCATGGAAGTCGATTATGTGCCTAAATGTGTGGAAGCTTAATAAGTGCTTGTGTGATATGAATGCGAAGCATTCTTTCCTTATGTTGAGCATTACTTTTCTCAGGTTTTTACATTAATATGTGTGTTTTTATGTTACTTTTATGCATGTATGGTTTTGAGGCTGAGTATGAAGGAAATAGGCCAATGTGGATCATAATGCACCTATTTTGGAGGAGATCTTGCTAAGGTTCAAACGCGAAGACATAGGACAGGTGTGAGATGCTAGAGTGTGTGCCAACCTCCTCGCATTCGAGTGAGTACATCCATTTGGAGGGGCACAAAGGCAGTCACACTCGAGCATTCGTCTTATGCATATAAGAGCAGGGAGCTCCACCAACATATATATCATTGAAGAAGCAAGTGATTCACGACATGAACGTGTGCCCGTTTGCGTTACCCCGATGAAAGTATGGAATTGGGAAGTTATTCAGGTCGGAGACTGTAGCACAATGAAGCAAATCTTTGTAGCACTCACTTTCACGCGAGGCGAGAAACCGGAGAAGCAGAGAATCCACACGGGTGTGTGGAAATTATCCACGCTGCGTGTGGAAATTCCGCACAGGCGTGTGTATCGATCCACGCTGTGGAGTTGCCCGATTCAGACCCTATTTAAAGCTAATTCAGCCCCGATTTTGGTATTCTTTTCTCCATCTTTTCTCCAACTTGCGAGAGGGCTTCGGCTAGGGTTTCAAGGGATATTGGCTAAGGTTTTGGAGAGGTTCTAAGGCTCCGACATCATGATTCCATTAGGAAGAAGGTTGGCAGGGGAGCTTCGATCGAGGCGTATCCTATACCGGACCAAGGAATCCTTAGACGACGAGTAGAGGACTTTCCACAATACCATCGACACGACCATCGAGGGGGTTTCTTTATGGATTCATTGCTTTTACATTCGATTTCTTTGATTGTACTTAGCTCCATGGAGAGCTAAACCCCTAGTGGGTACTTGGGTGATTGTGAACCCTAGGATGTATTCGCTTCATTGAATTTCTTTATTATGATTTCAATAAATTGATGTTTATTGTGAGTTCCAACCTTGAATGATTTATTGTATGAACATTTCCCCTAGAGTGACACTAGGGTTGAGAGTTCTTGTTGGTAACCTTGTGAGTGAGTGACACACCACGAGCGTTAGACAAAACTAGGTTGGAGAGGGTTGAGAGGGTGAGTCGAGAGAGTGCAGGAGTGTCCCCTTTCCCTCCGGCGTGATAGATTCTACCTCCGTTCCTCGAGTTCTTTGCGGCCATAATAGAGTGAATGGCCTAAGGGATGAACCTCCGTGGGAGGCCCTAGTTGCACGTGCAATGGATTGAAGCGTTGAGGTGATCTTAGTATCTAGGGCTTAATTGTGGCTAGGGACCTTCCGTCTGGACCAAAGGGTTAGGTCTAAATCTAGGAAGAGATTTATCACTTGGAATCTCTAGAGCTCATTGCAACTCTATGCGAGTGAGTGGTGTTGAGATTGTTCGATTTCTCCTCTGGAACATGTATAGAGTTAGGCATAGTTGACCTTAGATTTGGGACTATGTATGGAAGGATTTCCACAACTCACCATTGTATTGATTAGGAAGCATAATAGAGAGTTCTTGCACTTGAAGCGATTATCCTAGGTGAAGCATCATCCGAGTACCCCATCTTTATCGATTGCCTTACCCCCTTCTTTACTTTTGCTCTCTTACTTGTTGGTTTTAATTTCTGAGAATTGAATCATTACCACACTTATCATTGTTGATACTCCACATAGCTAAGAATCGAATTAAGTGTCTTTACTCCCTACTCCCTGTGGATTCGACCCCGCTCACCCAGGATTATTACTTCGACAAACCCGTGCACTTGCGGGATATACGCAAGGGGACCTTGTCAAGTTTTTGGCGCCGTTGCCGGGGAGCTAGGAGTTTAGAGATACTTTGCACTTTGTTTTCTTAGCTATTTTATTCCATTCTATTCCATATCTCTTTATTCTATCATTGCTCTAATTTTTCCTTATTTCTTTTTGTTGCAGAAAATGATTAACATGTTTGAATCATTTGACACTATCATGAGAATGGTTGAACACGTAGAGCAGAACGTTCAAATAGTTGCATGGAATGATACATCGTGTTATTCCTATCATGGACAATGTACAACTCAACAGCCATTAGAAGAGTCGGTTGAAGAGTACATCGCCAGGATTCAAGGGCAAAGTTGTGAGTTAGATAGTGTGATACAGCAGTTTGAGGAATCCACGTCAATGTCAATGAATGACCAATTAGATGAGAGTATAGAAAGAATCCTTGCTAGGTTTTATTCTTCCTATCAAGATCAGATGCAAGAACTCTTTTCAGTTGGAGTTGCTATTTCAAATTTGGAATTCTATGGAATGGACAAGTTGATATCCACTGCAGATTGTAAAGAAATAGATCTCCAGGTGGATAAGGAAGAAAGTAACTGTGAACATGAGGCGAATGATTTCGAGGAGATTGATAAATTGAAGGAGGGTAGCTTGCGGCCATCAATTGTTGAACCACCAGAACTTGAGCTTAAAACTCTTGCAGCACATTTGGAATATGCATTTCTAATGGAGGACTCTAAACTCTCCATAATCATGGCATCGAACTTATCTGCATGAGCAAAAAGGATAAAGCTTGTTAGCATGTTGAAAAAAAGCACAAATCAGCCATCGCATGGAAGATCTCCGACATTAAGGGTATAAATCCCATCATTCGCACTCATAAGATCCTAATGGAGGATGACTATAAATCGTAATCCAACCTCGGTGAAGATTGAACCCGAATATGAAAGGAGGTTGTTAAAGGCGTAGAGTAATAAAAACTTTTGGATGCAGGAATCATCTACCCCATATCCGACAGACAAGTGGGTGAGTCCGACCCAAGTTGTCCCTAAAGAAAGGAGGAATAATGATGAGTGAGGAATGAAAAGAATGAGTTAATCCCCACGAGGACGATTGCTTTCGGTTGGCGAGTCTGCATTGATTATAGAAGACTAAATGATGTCACTCGGAAAGATCACTTTTCCTTTGCCATTCATTGAAACAAATGTTGGAGCGATTAGCAGGACATCATTTCTACTATTTCCTTGATGGCATATCTGGATACTTTCAAATTCCGATAGCCCTAGAAGATCAGGAGAAAACCACATTTACTTGCCCTTATGGTACCCTTGCTTATAGAAGAATGCCTTTTTGGGTTGTGTAACGCCCATAGCAACATTTCAATGTTGCATGACGGCAATTTTTTGATGACTTTCTCAAAAGATATTATGGAAGTTTTTCATGGATGATTTTTCAGGTGTTTCGGGGACTCTTTCGATGCTTGCTTAAACAATTTGGAAAGAGTATTAGTGAGATGTGAAGAGACGAAATCTCGTCCTTAAGCGGGAGAAGTGTCACTTTTATGGTACAAGAAGGCATTGTCCTTGGACATAAGATTTCTCGAGGCGGTATGGAGGTGGATAAAGGCGAAGATTGAGATAATTGACAAAGCTTTCACCACCTCACGAATGTAAAAGGGATCCCGATTTCTTGGGTCATGCGGGGTTTTTACAGAAGATTTATTAAGGACTTTTCAAAAATCTCCCAACCGTTGACCAAACTTCTGGAGAAGGATACCCCTTTTTGACTTCGGGAAGCACTGTCTGAATGCATTTCAATGTATTGAAAAAGAAAGTTAGTGCAAGCACCAATCCTAACAACACCAAAGTGGGATGAGCCATTCGAAGTAATGTGTGATGCTAGTGATTATGCAGTGGGAGCGGTGTTGGGTAAGAGAAGAAATAAGCAATTTCAACCGATCTATTATGCTAGCAAGACTCTCACAAGTGCACAAGAGAATTACACCACTCTTTGAAAAAGGAATTATTAGCGATGAGTGTATGCTTTTGATAAATTCGGACCATATCTCATCCTATCTAATGTCTCGTGTTCACGGATCATTACGCACTCCGCTATCTCATGAACAAAGGCGGATCTGAGCCAAGATTGATTCGGTGGATATTGTTGTTGCAAGAATTTCGATATGGAAATCAAAGATAAAAAGGGGACGAGAGAATGTGGTTGCCGATCATTTGTCGAGATTAGAGGGTTGTGAGGGGCAAGAACTGGCAAGCAAGGAAGTTAATGATTTCTTCCCTGAAGAACACTCGTATGCGATACGAGGAATCGAATCGAGAAGATACCCCATGGTTTCGGATTTTGCAAACTATCATCGAGAAAGGTATTGAAGCGGGGCTTAAGCTTTCAACGGAAGAAGAAATTTTTCGAGTGACCTTAAAGAATTTTTTTACGGGAAGATCCGTACCTGTTCCGTATTTGTGCAGATCAGGTGGTGCGAATGTGTGTTTCTAGGGAGGAAGGGTGGAACATCATTGCACATTGTCACTCGAGGCCCGGTGGGGGCACTGTCGTCAAGTCGAACTACGAGAGAAGGTTCTAGCTCTGGGTTCTCTTGGCGACTTTTATTCCAAGATGTTCATCAATTCGTTTTACGATGTGATAGTTGTCAAAGGGCTGGAAACTTATCACGAAGGGATGAGATGCCTCAAAATCCTATGCAATTTTGCGAGGTGTTTGATGTATGGGGAATTGATTTCATGGGACCATTTCCAAAGTCCAATGGCAATCAATACATTTTAGTAGCAGTTGACTATGTTTCCAAGTGGGTGGAAGCCCAAGCTCTTCCAACTAATGATGCAAGAACTGTGGTGAAATTTCTTAAGAAGTTATTTGCTCGTTTCGGAACTCCAAGAATTATCATTAGCGATCGGAGAACACATTTTTTTGTAATACACAATTGGCGAAAGTGTTAAAAGCATTATGGGGTTCATCATCATCTTGCAACACCTTACCATCCACAAAATGAGTGGGCAAGTGGAGGTTACAAAGCAGAGAGCTCAAGAGAATCTTAACTAAAAAGCGAGTGGAACAAGGTAAAGCGAGATTGAGTCTGAAAGGTTGGACGACATGCTTTGGACTCATAGAACAGCATACAAAACACCAATAGGGACCACTCACTATAATATAGTGTATGGAAAATCTTGCCATTTACAGCTGGAATTAGAGCACAAATCATATTGGGCAATTAAAGTGATGAATTCCGACTTGCGCAAATCTGGAGAGCAACGAATATTACATCTCAATGAGCTAGATGAATGGAGGTTGAAGGCATATGAGAATGCAAGGATATATAAGGAAAGGATTCGGAAGTGGCATGACAAGCATATTAAAACCCCGAAAGACTTCAAAGTCGGCGACTAGGTGCTACTATTCAACTCCCGTCTACATTTATTCCCGGGGAAACTTAAATCAAGGTGGCCTGGTCTGTATACCGTAACCGAATTTTCACCTAATGGAGCCATTGAGATTAGTCATCCAGAGAAGGGCACATTCAAGGTGAATGGACATAGGCTGAAACCATACCATGGCGGAGAAATTTGCGAGTGACAATAGAAAGTATTTTTCCTCCATGAACCCTCATAAGGTAAGGTAAGATACGTCAAGCTTTAATGACGTTAAACAAAGCGCTTCTTGGGAGGCAACCCAAGTGTTTCATGTTTTTCCTATCTTCTTAGTTTAATTTGTTTGCATGAATAAATTGTTAAGTGTTGGTGTCTAGATTTTTTTAAGTGCTTGTGCTTTGCGATTTTTGTTGTGGGATTTTTAAAAGTACTCATTGTGTGTTTTGTTGAGAGTTGGCGAAGTCTGGTCGTTTGAGTTCTGTTTCGTGTTTTTATATGGTAAATTTTGCATAATATAGCAGGCTCTGAGTGTGTAAACATGTTCAGAATAGTTACGCAGAGCTGCGAGGTTTTTCTAAGTCATCCGGAGAAAAACACGCGGGCGTGTGGAATTTCCACGCCGTGGGTGTATCTCTTGAGCTCATCCGGAGAAGGGCACGGGTGTGCGGGCTGCCCACGTGAGCGACCATGCGAATGTCGCTGCGCTCGTGGGTAATTTTCGCGCAGGGCGTGAAAATTCTCTGAGTTGGGCGGATTTTTCCCGAGGCAGCACGGGCGTGGACTCGCCCACGTGGGCAACCTTATGAACCATGCACGGGGCATGGGTAATTTCCACTGCGCCCGTGTGAGGCTCTGCAGAGGAGTTCTCTTCATCCCAGAAAGACACGGGGGTGCGGCTGCCCACGTGAGTTGGGCATGTGTAAGTCCACGCCGCGTCGGAATTTCCGCACAGGGCGTGTATCATTTTTTTCTCGGATATCCAGCAAGGCCACAGGGGCGTGCATCCACCCCTGTGAACCCTTCGTTTGAAGGCCGCAGGGCGTGGGACGACTCCCGCATGCCCGTGTGGAGTTCCAGGATTTAAAGAACCATCCGCTCTCCCAATACAAGAGTCACAACCTTCCCCTCAAATAAACCTAAGCTACCGAAAGAGTATTTTTCTGACATTCTTGTCCCCTGCTACTGTCGTCTTCCAGCTGATTGATTGAGTATTGTGTGGATTATAAGGGTGTTTAAGTGCAGCTCATCGGTAAGCCTTGATTTCCTCTCTTTTTTGATTTCGTTTGAATCTAATTGATTACCTGCGATTGAAATGGTCAAAACACATCATTTTCTTGCTAAACTGGTTCTGATTTGTTTTTAAGACGATATGGAAGTGAGATAGAGAGGTGGCATGGAGATTGGATACAAGGGACGGTGCGGTTTTCCACGCCCGTGGAGCGCTGCAGGGCGTCTGGAATTTCCGCACGGCCGTGTGTTCTTATTTTTACTGCAGCTTGAATGGGCCGATTGATTTTCCTTTTTCTAATACATACAGGTATGGCTACCAAATCGAAGAAAGCAGTTGCTAAGCGGCCTCGAAAGCCTGCCCCTGAGCCGGAAGTTATGGAATTCACACTCCCTGCGCATCAAGCTCGGTTTGAGCGGTTAGAGAAAGCTTAAGTTTGGTCAAACGCGAATTCCGGATGTTGGAGTTACTTAGGAAGGTGCAACTAGCGGATGATATGGTGACGAGGTCGAGAAATTATTATTGGTCGATGGTGGCACAAGTTACTGAATATTCATGACCATGCTATCCGCACACTCACTTTGGAGGTACTTGCTTCGTTTGAGTTCGACCGCTCTTATGCTCATTTTGATAGTGTCGAGCGATTCGATTCGAGCTTTTTGGGCGACATCACGAGTATGAGTGTCACACGGTTTTCCACTAGACTTGGTCTATATGATGAAGAGTATCTTGAGCCGAGGGAGTATGACAATCTCCCAATTGACATGACGGGTTTATCTCCCATTGAGGCGTATTCATTATTATGTGGAAAGGGGCGTTACGAACTAGGAGTGTCTAAGGCCTCATGTTTATCTCGACCCAGTTACAGATATCTTCACGCCATCATAAGCAGGTCCGTGAATGGTCGCGGTGATAGCACGGGAGTCATCTACAAGCAAGAGCTTCTGTACTTGTACTCCATGGTTCGGAACGACCCGGTCCATTTGGGACACATTTTAGTGGAGTATTTGAAGCATCAAGGACAAAATCCTCGATTGGGTGTCATCTTCTCGGGCCCATATATTACCAGACTCATTGTGGGGATGGGTTTGCGAGATAAAATTAGCGGAACCGAGAAAGCGATAATACCAGCTCCACTTGGGTTGGAGAAAATGAGGCCCATGGGGTTGATCCGAAAATATTCAAATGGTGTTTATGTGCTGAACATACCATTTGAAGATGAAGCTGGGGCATCTCAGTCCGCTCCCGAGCCCCAACCAGCGCCGATGGAGACCGAGACACCTCCAGCAGCAGAGGAACCACCCCCCGTGCGTATATTTCCACCATCTCAGGCTCACGATCATTTTGAGAGACTCGAGAGCGCCTTGGGAATGATATGGACAGAGGTAGCTGAGGCTCGAGCAGAGATTGCCGAGATTCAGGCTACGCAGGCCACTCAGTATACAGAGTTCATGGCACGTTTCGACATATTACAGCAGATCCTAGAGCGAGACGTTGCCTCCTCATTTGTCCTGCAGCCGAGGACTCTTCATGCCCCGTCAGTTCCTCCAGCACCTCCATCCTCGACCCCAGCACCGGAGGCCCCACTATATTCCACTTCAGCAGCAGCAGCAGCACAGGAGCCCGAGAGCGACTCTGATACTTGACTTTTCTTTTACTTTCGTGCATTTTACTTTATTCTATTTTCTTGTTTTTAGACTTGTTCACTCGAGAAAAGGATTTTTTTCCTTCGAGTTTATGTTATGTTGCATTTATCGAGTTGTATTCATTGCTTCATCTTTTTATACACTCGAGTTATTTTTTTGTTTTTCTTGAGCTTCACTTTGAACCCCCTCGTGTATGCGTGCGAGATGGTCTTGTCATCTTTGGAATTGAGACTTAGTCATGGGCAGGGCCAAGGTGCTTCGGCACTTGGCCGTGTGAGCTTCACAACCCGTTGGAACACTACTCCCAAATGAATTAGCTTCATCAAAGCGCAACACTAGGAGTCGGGGAGTATTGTTTTTGATTGCTTCTCCCACATCTATTTTTGAATGATATATTTTGAGTGAGCTTGCATGAGTACATTGAGGACAATGTACAACTTAAGTGTGGGGGGGAGTTTCATAATGCGCACATCTTTTCTATTGTTCTTGATTGATATATGCTCACTTAGCCAATGGCGGTTCACCTTAGTTGCAATGATTGTATTCTTAAGTCTAGGAGAATTGTTAACATTGAATGTTTTCATGCTCTAGTTCTTGCTTGAATTTTTAGGAATTTTTGCCCGATTTACACTTAGTGCACTACTCACTCTTTGAACTCTATTGGAAACTCATGTTTGATGTTAAAGGGACTAGTTAGGTTTACTTCTTTTGCTAAATTTTGTGAAAAATGATAGTTTTTATTGTTTATTTGTGTTTGTTGGGTGGAAAGAGCTACCACCTATGAAGTATGAAGCTACTCTCACAAGTCGGATACTAGTTATGCCCTAATGAGAGAAAGAGCTATCTCATAGGATGAGTGAAAGCTACCACTCGGGTAGAAAGAGCTACCACCTCGAAAGTGTGAAAGCCACCTTAGCGGCCGCTTTGGAAAGGGCTACCTTAGAGGATGTGTGAAGCTACTACCACCTTTTAAAATTTTTATCACTTTTGTAGATAAATAAGTTCCTTGTACTTATAACTTTGAGGAGTATAACTTGGGTTGTTTTGAGTGAGTTCACACACTTACATGAAATTTGGGTTTGTTGTCCTTTTTGATTCAAGTTTTTAGCTAGAGCATTGATTTTTCATATTTAGTGTTGAAATTTTTCTTACTTGTAGAATACTTTCCTTGTATACCTCGGTGAACCTAAGTCCAAGCACTTTCAATATATTCTTCATTGATGCACAAAATGTTTTAATGTTTGCTTGAGGACAAGCAAAAGCTTAAGTGTGGGGAGTTTGATAAGTGCTTGTGTGAGATGAATGTGAAGCATTCTTTCCTTATGTTGAGCATTACTTTTCTCAAGTTTTTACATTAATATGTGTGTTTTTATGTTACTTTTATGCAGGTATGGTTGTGAGGCTGAGTATGAAGGAAATAGGCCAATGTGGATCATAATGCACCTATTTTGGAGGAGATCTTGCTAAGGTTCAAACGCGAAGACATAGGACAGGTGTGAGATGCTAGAGTGTGTGCCAACCTCCTCCCATTCGAGTGAGCACATCCATTTGGAGGGGCACAAACGCAGTCACACTCGAGCATTCCATCTTATGCATATAAGAACAGGAGCTCCACCAACATATATATCATTGAAGAAGCAAGTGATTCACGATGTGAACGTGTGTCCGTTTGCGTTACCCCGATGAAAGTATGGAATTGGGAAGTTATTCAGGTCGAAGACTGTAGCAGAGGACTGTAGCAAGTACTGTAACAGCACTGTTCACAGCCGGCCGAGAAATCAGAGAAACAGAGAATCCACACGGGCGTGTGGAAATTATCAACGCCCGTGTGGAAATTCCGCACGGGCGGGTGTAGCATCCACGCCCGTGGAGTTGCCCGATTCCAGCCCTATTTAAAGCTGATTCAGCCCCGATTTTGGTATCTTTTCTCCATCTTTTCCCCAACTTGAGAGAGCGCTTCAGCTAGGATTTTGAGGGGTATTGGCCAAGGTTTTGGCGCGGTTCTACGGCTCCGACATCATCATTCCTGAGGAAGAAGGTTGGTAGGGGAGCTTCCGTCGAGGCGTATCCTATAACGGACGAGGGAATCCTTGGACGACGAGTAGAGGACTCTCCACAAGACCATCGACACGACCATTGAGGGGGTTTCTTTATGGATTCATTGCTTTTACATTCAATTTCTTTGATTATACTTATCTACATGGAGAGCTAAACCCCTAGTGGGTACTTGGGTGATTGTGAACCCTAGGATGTATTCGCTTTCATTTGAACTTCTTTATTATGCTTTCAATAAATTGATGTTTATTGTGAGTTCCAACCTTGAATGTTTGATTGTATGAGCATTTCCCTAGAGTGACACTAGGGTTGAGATTTCTTGTTGGTAACCTTGTGAGTGAGTGACACACCACGAGTGTTAGACAAAAGCTAGGTTGGAGAGGGTTGAGAGGGTGAGTCGAGAGGTGCAGGGAGCGTCCCCTTTCCTCCGGCGTGATAGATTCTACCTCCGTTCCTTGAGTTCTTTGCGGCCATAATAGAGTGAATGGTCTAAGGGATGAACCTCCGCTGGGGCCTAGTTGCGCGTGCAATGGAGTGAAGCGTTGAGGGGATCTTAGTATCTAGGGGCTTAATTGTGGCTAGGGACCTTCCCTCCTGGACCAAAGGGTTAGGTCTATAATTAGGAAGCGATTTATCACTTGGAATCCCTAGAGCTCATTGCAACTTTATTCGAGTGCGAGGTTGAGAGGTTATTTAATCTCTCCTCCGGGACATGAATAGAGTTAGGCGTAGTTGACCTTAGATTTGGGACTATGTATGTAAGGATTTCCACGACTCACCATTGCATTGATTAGGAAGCATAATAGAGAGTTCTTGCACTTGAAGCGATTATCCTAGGTGAAGCATCATCCGAGTACCCCATCTTTATCGATTGCCTTACCTCCTCCTTACTTTTGCTCTCTTACTTGTTGCTTTTAATTGTTGAGAATTGAATCATTATGACACTTATCATTGTTGATACTCCACATAGCTAAGAATCGAATTAAGTGTCTTTACTCCCTACTCCCTGTGGATTCGACCCCGCTCACCCGGGATTATTACTTCGACAAACCCGTGCACTTGCGGGATATACGCAAGGGGACCTTGTCAACAAACTACAACTACACCAAAGAAAGCGGAAGGGCCACTCACTATAGAAGCTAGAAGTAGCCTAGCGTATATTAGAGAGTAGGCCTAACCGTCATGGTCACGACATCTTGTTGATATTGATTGAGTTGGAGGAGGCAGAGACTACCACGGAATCCATCCATAAACCTACATGTCACGATAGTTTCCAAACGAATGGTAACCCCTCATTTCCACTCCAATGGGGGACCAAGAAGTCGGAGCACGTTTTAATGCCGACCACGTAATAAGCCACTGGCGGAGAAAGCTCGAAGAGCTTCCCTTCATTCGCTTCGTGGAAGTCACACGACGACATAGTTGGAAGTCGGAGGGCCCGTACTACACGCCTAACCCTTTTTGCTCGAGGGCGTGAGAGCGGAAAGCGCCTTTTAAACTACTCGGCGAGAAGGGAAGAGGGCCTATGTATTTTGCATGACCCCCATGATTTGACCCTACCTACACCCGGAGCCAATCCCCTAGTGGTCCCGCCACCACGCCGTGAGACTGGAGCTCGTGTGGAACCTTGGATTTCGGCGTGATGGAAGATAACAAAAATATTACGGCCCAGCGTAACATAGGAGCCCTACGCTTCACGGGAACTCGGCCAAAATATGGACAATCGAAGGGGCCCGGCACACACAATCCTATCTTATCCGAGCCCGTCATTGCACTTCAGACAGCCACCCGTAGCATCATAAGGAGCCCCCTTTCTAGGTACCATTTTGGTACATCTTTATTTGTGTTGTTGGTTGGTCTTTTCTCAACGTGGTGTATAGCACGAAAAACAATTCTTTACAAGATAGGGTCTTTCACATGAAAGAAAAGAAGAAATCCTTTCTTCACGGTCGGGCGCATTTCTCAAAATCCCCCAGGAATCACACACAAGTGGAACACTAAGCAATAGTGGGAGGGTTGCGGCGGGGCGTCGAACAGAAAGAAGAAAGCAGGGGACACATGTTGCCTACGCTTGCTCTCTGGCGCGCTACGGTAACCCTAGTTTAAATTTGAAATTTTAAATAAGGCTAGCTAGCTAGCGTTTTTAAGCTTGCTGCATTATGTAGCGCGAGTACTCTTCTGTGGAGTCGCACGGAACGAGCCTTGTCTTCCCTCCAATGACTAGCTCTCCTTTCTTGTCCGGTCTGATAACGACTCTTCTCTTGTCATGGAAGGACTTCTGCTTGTGGTGTCGTCCAACCCATGGGCGGAGTCGCCCTCATCCCCATTGCTCAGTGCTCCTGCAGCTCGGCTGAGGCTTGACCCAGCGTGGACGTGAGCTTCTATAAGAGAATGAGAAGCTCTCCCTTTACAATAAAAACAAGAACCGCTGTGGGCCTACCCGCAGTTCGTTTTTACGCCAACACTCGGGTGGCTGGGGAAACATAGCCCGACCCCCTCTCGAGAAACGGGGATAGGGGTCCAACAAGCACTTACTGCACAGGGGGCCCACAAGCATCCGGCCCGCCTCTTCTAATTCTATAAAAGCCGACCTCTTTTCTGCCAGTCTTGACGTGCTACGCGTAGATAAGGAAAGCACAATCCCAGTGGGAGGGAAGGGGCCGGTTCCTTTTTATGGCCTAAACTCCTCTAATTGTCAGCCGTGGGGTTTATGTTTGTGGCGTGGGGAGGGTCAAGTTTGGGCCTACCTATACCGATAGGACCCCATAAAGGGAGCAGTTGAGAGGTTCCATATTGCCGAGCCGAAGGGCAGAACTTCTGTACGTGATTGTAGTATGTCACGTCATCTCGTCCTCGTAGCATCGAAGAGTACCTATGCACTATGTTCTGGTTCACTAATAAGGAAGATAGAGTTGGGGTGGGCGTCTACGATGTGATACTATTGTATGACCCGAGGAGAAAGATGCACAACTCAAAACGGAAGCAGGAACCGTGTTGTCAAAAATTTCGGGGGTTACAGATCCCTGATACTACCATCGATCCGACAGAGCAAAACGACTAGAAAAAGAAGTGGAGTTAGAAAGCCGTATGATAGGTGGTAACTATCTTGTATAGTTCGGGTGGTAATCGGCGTACTCCGATCAGTGGGGGGGAATATTTGGCTCTATCGAACATACAGGGAATTGGAGGTAGCATTCCACCGATGTCAAGTTATGGACTGGTTCCTCCAGCCCTTTTTCTATGTGTTGGTGTTCTATATAACAGACATAAGACTCGACTTGTTAGATATTATGGAGGTTCAGTGAGCACCATGCCGAATCTCCCTACCATTTCCTTCTCTTCCACTTTGGCCAATATGAGTTCACATGGTCCTATCGACTTTCATCGAGAATTTCCAATCTCAGTAGGAGCTTTCCAAAGAAATAGCTTAGTAGCCACATTAGCAGTGCTTGGGATGATATTAGGCGCGGCCTATTCCCTTTAGCTATATAATCGTGCGGTTTCTGGAAATTTAAAACCCGATTTCTTCCATAAATTCTCTGATCCAAATGGCAAAGAAGTTTCCATATTTCTACCTTTTTCTTGTTGGAGGGGCGACCGTCCGTTGAACTACCATAAAAGGGTAAACCAATGTGATCATGACATTGTAGGTGCTTGCGATGGGATGGATGGTACTTCCCTCATATGTCATGGATGGCATAGCCCACAGCAGAAGTCCCCTTTTTTTTCCATTTCTTTATTATCCCAGAGGGGCCCGGGTGGGACTAAGAGAAAGAAAGGACTGGGGGCGACCATGCATGGCACTTCTCGACCCTGTCTCCGAGGGACAGTTGAACGAGCGACTCATGAATGCTACCGGGTCGGACGAGCCAATAACTCGAACGCGTTCGGTCAGTTTTTTGAGCAAGAATCACAGCATTACCTTACCTTCACCATGATACGGACTCCAAGTTCTTATGGCAGAACCCGAGGAGTTTCCTTCAATATAATATGATGATGGGAATGGAAACCAGAAGCATGACCGGGGCCTTCGTGGTCCGAGATAAGACTTATATTTCAGTCACAGTAACGTAAGCATTATTTTTGGTAGTACCGGTGAAAAAGATGGCCGCGGCGAGGGACGGAAGACTCGTAATATCTCTATAGATCTGGCAAAAGCGAAAGACCCCCTAACGTCAGGGGCTGACCGCTGAGCTCACTTTGGCCTCGCAGGACGGGCGGGCCAGAGGGTGCGAGCTGGAGCTGCCATAGCTTATAGCTAGTGCAATGGAAGGAAGCCCAAGCGGAGAGAAGAGTAAGGATAATGAGTGGTCCACACGCCAAGCGGGCGGCAGGAGCAGCGGGCAAGTTCTTGGTAGGCCAACAGACCAGTGAAACGGGCGGGGTACTCAACGAAAAGGGGGCACACTGAGCAAATACGAGAAATTGGCCCCGCTTTCTTAAAAAAAAAAAAGCAAAAGCCGATACGGGAGGTCAAACTTATAAACGTCTAAAAGTACATACTCTGCATGTATTTGTTTTGTAGGATTCTTTATATTTATTTGTTGAATCGATGCCCTTTTGGTTTAAATTGTGTACGTACTCTGCCTGAAATCTAAAAATAACACAATTTAAACCAAAAGGGCATCGATTCAACAAATAAATATAAAGAATCCTACAAAACAAATACATGCAGAGTACGTACTTTTAGACGTTTATCATACATCCCCACACCTAAGCGTTTGCTTGTCCTCAAGCAAAAAAACATGAAGAACTAAGGGAAATAAGATAAACGGCTAAAAATACGACCTCAAGCTCAAAAGTAAAGAACTCCACAAGCACGAATGGACAGAAATCAAGGAGTGAGCTGGTCAATGAATAGTGAAGTGATATTAGCTTTGTCTCATCTAGAATGCCCCTATGAGTGTGTGCAACCTCCCACCTTGACCTCCACACCCTAGATTATCCCAGGATGCCCTTTCACCACACATATAATGAAGATGACATTAAAGTGCCAAAGACTTCTTCAATACTCAGGTAAAAGTCCTCTGGTTCCTCAACACGATTTTAACCCTTAAGTGATTGCGAAATAGGTTCCAAGAGATCACAAGAGATGCTTTATTTTCTTCCCACACACTTATACACACTTTCTCTTTTTCTTGGGTCCGCCTAACATAGACTCAAGCAGAAAATAATCTTTCGGATGGATGCACATGCCGGGTTAGGCACAAGAGTCACCCACTTACTCAATTACAGTCTACATAGACGCATTCATGCTTATAAACTTATAAAAGCGTAGGAATACCTGACATAGACCCCTTTTTTTACCTCTCATGATCCATGACAAACAACCTGCTACAAACAAGTTCAGTGGAGGAACTCGTAGCTTTTTAAAAAGTGCATTGAAGACCGAATTTAACAAATTAATGCCAATGTCATCATGATGGGTTGGTTAGAGCGCATAAGGTGAGAGTGATCGTGAACATGTATACAGGTGCACTAGAGATGAAACAGAGCTACATTCAAGCACATGCATTGTACAGCTCACACCTATCATTCTACCAAGCCAGGAAGTCCCTAACTAAACATTCATAGCCATCATAGGTAGTAAGCATGCAAAAGGATAAAATACTCCAAGTAAGAAAAACATCCCCACACCTAGAGTCGTACATTTCCCTCAATGTACCTAAGTCAGCAGAGAAAAATGGGGAATGAAAAACAATAAGCACAGAAATGGGGTAAAGACACTTCCCTGGTTCCCTGGTGTGATTCCAAATTGCTCCACATGGATCAGGGGCATACCACATAATGAGGGCGAAAAAGTACAAGCTTCACAAAATTAATGATCCCTGAAAAGAACAAGAAGCCAATCATCACCACAATAAAGGGGAAATGGAAATAAAATACGGAGAGAGAGCGCCAATGAGAAACAAAATAGGAGCATAGTAGGGGAAAGGCCCTAGCTAGCTCAAAAGTACAAGTCTGAACAACACACAACAAAGAAAGATAGAACAGAAGAACAAATACAAAATACACAAAAAGTATGTCATGGGTCTATGAAGTCTGGAGGAAATGATGATGCAAAGACAAGTAGTGGTAGCAGAGGTCGATGAAGATGAGCAGACGAGCAATAGTCGCTAGCTCGCCTAAATTGTGCTCAATCCGTCACATGCGGTGATGATCTCCTCTCGTCCACTCTCAAGGCTCAGGATCCGCTGCTGGACCTCAGTGCGAAACAACTCAAATCTGTCTGCTAAAGATGGTGAACTCCCTCGATCATCCTGATCTGACTCGAAATCGGGCCCTCGGATCATGTGAAGTGCTCGGGGTCCTCGTGAACATGATCCTTGTCACCGAGCAAGGTGATAACTACTTCCCCGCTTCTCAACAATCCCAATGGAGACAAGGGTCGGAATCCCTAAGGGAACAATGGACCCTACCACAGACATGCCTCTAGTGCGCTCAATTAATCCCATGCCGCGGATGAGCCGAGTGATGTAAGGTCCCGCGAAGATAGCTCCCAAACGAACGAACTTGCCTTGATGGGAAAGAGCCTCCGCCACCAAGTGCCCCATGTGGATAGGACGACGCTCAAGGATGCTATACAACATAATCAGATCGTGGCGCGTCACTACTCCAGTAGAGTCAGTTCTGCCCCCAATACTCCTAGTCAGAAGAGCATGAATGTATCGGAGAGCGGGGTTGGTGAGTCGGGAGGTCTTTCGAGTACGAGAGCTAGCCGAGATGGACCTCCAATAAGATGCATTCGCCTTCAGGTGTGGGATTTCATCAACTGACTGCTTGAATGCGGATGATCTTAAGTACTCTTCCGTGTATAACCCCATGTGCACACCAATATCATCCTCAGAAACACGGTGTTTCTTCCCAAAAGCTCGGAATGTGATGTGGTTAGAATGATGAGTGAATGGGTATTCTTTGACCATCTCGAGGGAGCTAAGGACCTCTAAGCTAAGCTCCTTGAATGAGACTTCCTCAATAGAAAATAGTTTATCCCAACCATCATGTGAAATGAGCTCCAACACCTTGCCATCTAAACCCAAAGTGCTCAAAGCTTCCCAATCGATTTTTCTCACCGTGCCGAACACCTTGCGTGATAAGAGTGCATAACGTGTTTTGTGTTCTTCTTTAGAAAACCTTGGTTCTTGCACGGGAGGAGTAGGTTCCCTCCTAGCCCTCTTGGAAGCAAATCCCTTGATGGGCATCCTGCACAAGTAAAGTGGAGATCATTCAATCAACTTACAAGCAAAGAAAGCACCAAAAGAATGAAAAAAATTCAAGAAAATGCCAGTACTACAGTAACTTCGAAAAAAATTTCAAGAACTTTGCTTGTAAAAGTAGCCAAAAATTCTACAAATGAAGGAAAAATTATTGATAATCATTAAGCATTCATTCAACAACAAAAATCCAAGAAACTTCACCCACAAAAGCATGAAAAAGCTTAAAGTTTTTGAGTGAAAGATCAAACCTTCAACCAAGAGTAAGATGAGTAAATATAATGGTTGGATCCGGCCAAAAGCTTTGCTCAAACTCCAATTTTATGTCACTAAAAATGGAGAAGAGGGGGAGAAGAGCAAACTAGAGCAAAAAAATGAAGGAAAACGGTGGAGAAATGAGGGAGAAAAAGGGTAGAAGAGTGGAGAAGATGAATGAATAGTGTGCTGCCCTAAGTCCTGAGTACCCTTCACTCGGGTGAGTCTTTGTCGACCATCCTTGCGGCCGCAAGGATGGTCCTCAAGACCCTCAGGATGAGTCTTGAGGGGCATCCTTGCGGCCGCAAGGATGGTCCTCAAGACTCATTGGATAGGTCCCGAGGGGCATCCTTGCGGCCGCAAGGATGGTCCTCGGGATTTTCCTGACGCACGTCAATTCTCCACGCGTTGCACACTTCGTTTTATGATTAAAACCATGAAAAATAAAGCCGGAAACATCGACAAAACACTCAAAACATCATCAAGATTGCATCAAAAACAAAAATTACTCAAAGACCACATGACAAACAAGAGAATACAAAGGCTAATGAGCTAAGAAAAATGATGAAAACACAAATACAACCAAACCACACTAAAATACAAGTCCAACACACAAACACAAATGAGGAAAAATTAATACGAGGAATGAAATGAACTTGGGTTGCCTCCCAAGAAGCGCTTGTTTAACATCGTTAGCTTGACGTGTATTACCTCAAACGATCATGGTGGAACAAATGGATGGAAGTTACCTTGAGCCCTTGGAGTTGTGTTGCCACTTGGAAAATAATGTTTCAACCTATAGCCATTGACTTTAAACACACCTTTTGTTGGGTGACAAATTTCCACGGCGCCGTGAGGAAATACTTGTGATACCGTATATGGCCCATACCACCTCGACTTCAGTTTTCCCGGGAAAAGCCTTAGTCGTTAATTGAAGAGAAGCACTTGATCTCCGACTTGGAAATGTTTAGCTTGTTTTATGTGTCGGTCATGGTATTCTTTTGTCTTCTCTTTGTAACGCACTGAGCTTTCATATGCCATGGCTCGCCATTCATCCAACTTATTTAACTAGAATTTTCTCTTGTGGCCGATTTTATGAGGGTCAAAGTTTAATTGCTTTATAGCCCAATAAGCCCTGTGCTCTAGTTCGACGGGTAAGTGACAAGCCTTCCCATAGACCAATCGATATGGTGTTGATCCAATAGGTGTCTTAAATGCCGTTCTATATGCCCAGAGTGCATCGTCAAGTTGATCTGCCCAATCCCTCCTGTGATGACTTACCGTTTTCTCTAAGATTCTCTTCAATTCCCTATTAGATACCTCAACTTGACCACTTGTTTGGGGATGGTAAGCAGTTGAGATTCTATGTGATACTCCATATCGCTTCAACACTTTTTCGAATTGGGAGTTGCAAAAATGAGTGCCCCGGTCGCTAATGATTGTCCGTGGAGTGCCAAATCGGGAGAACAATTTCTTGAGGAATTTCACCATGACCCTCGCATCGCAAGATGGAAGTGCTTGCGCCTCCACCCATTTGGAGACATAGTCCATGGCGACAAGGATGAATTTATTACCGTGAGAACTAGGAAACGGTCCCATGAAATCAATCCCCCAAACATCAAATATCTCACAAGCCTGATTCCATGATTGCGGCATTTCATCTCTTTTTGAGATATTACCGGCTCTTTGGCACTTATCACAATGCTGCACCATCATTTGAGCATCTTGAAAAATTGTGGGCCAGTAAAACCCTGCATCAAGAACCTTCTTAGCCATTCTACTTCCACTGTAGTGCCCCCCAGTCGGGCCCGAATGACAATGCGATAGAATATCCTGTCCTTCTTTCACCGAAACGCATCTCCCGACAATGTGATCAGCACCAACTCTAAACAAATAGGGATCTTCCCATATATAGTGCTTTAAATCGGCGAAGAATTTTTTCTTTTGTTGATGAGTGAGCCCCTTGGGTAGGATCTTTGCTGCAAGATGATTAGCAATGTCAGCAAACCACGGAGTCTCATCCTCTGTCACTAATTGAATGCTACATAGTTGTTCCACAGGGAATGTGTCAATGATCCCTTCTTTTTTCAACTCCACATCATTAGGCCCTTCAAGGCGTGATAAATGATCAACAGCCAAGTTTTCTGCCCCCTTTTTATCTCTTATCTCTAAATCAAACTCTTGTAGTAGAAGCACCCAACGGATCAACCGAGGTTTGGCCTCTGACTTACTCAGCAGGTATTTGAGTGCAGAGTAATCAGTGTAAACAATTACCTTGGATAACACCAAGTATGATCGAAATTTATCACAAACCAAGGACCTATGGAAGTCGGGGATCGTCCCTAGTCAATGTTGGATCAAAGAATAGGGAACCGTAGCACTGACCTTTTTTTTTCAAGACAATAGGAGAAAAGATGGTACTCTTCCCTACCAAGACAACGGACACTCTCAACGGATCCTCCACGCACTGGGCATACCATACCTCTTGCGTGCATCTTTATCGTGGCGGGAACAGAACAACATGGAAAGACCCGCCCAGGGCTCGAGGGCGAGCCATACAAGAGTGATGGACGTTGCATATGACATGATCAATTCGACTCGACGGTCTGACACTAATAGAAGTAGCTTACTCTCTGTCTAGCGAAGGTGCCAGGGTAGGGCTTTTTTCGTAGTCATAGTGGGGGGTCTTATGAGATCTAATCTAGGATTCCAACTCACGCCACGCACGGAGATCTTTCCATTGATAGAGTTGAGGGCTCGGCTCCCCTGATTCATAAAGTTAGGTTACTACCCGCCTCTACGGAAGAGGTGTACTTTGTACCGCCCGGAGGTTGATCGCTTCCCCGCAAGTGTACGAGATCGCCAAGTAATACCTCGTGCAAAGACACGAGGATCGTATTCCACGGGGCTAAGGATCTCCTATTACTCCTTCTCGAGCTATTATCTAGCCTAAGATCTTATGTGATGGATTTACTCTACTAAATACAAATAAAAACTAAACACAAGATTTTGCTAGAAAAATTAGAGAGAACAAGCAATAAGCAAGCAAGAGAATCAATGAAGTGCAAAGGCCTATGGATGTGGATCCCCTTGAGGGGTTATCATGCAACATGGATGATGATTTAAAGATGCAAGGGTAAATTGGACCATGAGATTCCAAGATTAGAACAACCCCAATTTCTCGGCGATTGAACCCTAATCCCATACGAACATAGATAGGAATTTCTTCCAAATCTACATTCCTACGATTGCATTAAGTACAAGGAAATCTCGCTTAGGAATAAACCTACTCTTCTTCGGATTAAATCTACATGGAGGGCTACCAAACACCCGATTTCTCGGCGTGATGATACAAGTATCCCTTCTAATCCATTCATGACCTAATACATGCGAGCAAGTCACATCTACATGCATCATTCATAAAAAGAGCTACGGATTTCTCCTTGGTGTAACACTTAGCATGAAAAACAATGGATTAGATCTCAAATATACCCAAGCATAGAATTAACAAGTAATCATCCAAAAATACATGATAAAACCCCCAAGGTTCACCAACACAGTGGCCTTGGGGGTCTAGTGTGTCATCATCTCATAACAAAGCATACAATCAAGCAAAACATGAAACAAAAGACATAGTATGACACTCCCTAGATGAAATGGTG
>NC_052471.1:16978390-16982756 GCF_009730915.1 Dioscorea cayenensis subsp. rotundata
TTCGTTATTGATTGTATTTTTCTTTATGGAGAGCTAAACCCCTAGTGGGTTCTTAGGCTTATAAATCCTAGGATGGTATTGTTTCTTTGACCTTTTATTATGCTTTCTTTAATTGATGTTTTAATTGAGCTCCAATCTTGAATGCTTGTTGAGTTGATTTTCCATTATAGTGACACTTAAGTTGAGAATCCATTTTGGTAATCCTTGTGGATGAGTGACAACCCATGATAAACAGACAATGCTAGATTGAAGAAGGTTAAGAGGGTGAGTCGAGTTGTAGCGGAGCGTACCCTCTTTCCTCCAGTGTGATTTATTTTACCTCCACATTCCAAGAGTTCTTTGCAGTCACAATAGAGTGATGTGCTAAGAGATGAACTCTGCTGGGGCTTAGTTACGCAAGCAATAGAGTGAAACATTGAAGTAATCCTTAGTATCTGGGGCATAATTGTGAGTAGGGGTCTTTTGCCTGGACCAAAGGATTAGCTCTAGTTTATAAAATAGGGTTTATCAGTTGGAATCCCTAGACCTACAGAAGCAACCCTAACACGAGTGTGAGGATATCGAGGTTGAGAGATTTCTCCACTTTGGGTATAGTGTATGGTTGAGTGACAGTGAGACCTTAAGTTTTGGGATAGTGTGTTTAAGGATCTCCATGACTCATTAGACATTAGTTAGGAAACATAATAATTGGTCTTGCACTTCAAAAAATAGTCCTAGGGTGAATAATGATGTTTGGATGGCCCATTTATTATCGAATGCCTTTCAGACTTTTATTTACGCCTCATTCTTCATTTATTATTTCTATTTGCATTGGTTCTTATTCACATTACTATTGATTAATTTTTGTTCTAGTTAAATTGCAATGTTTGTGTTTCAAATAACTATTCCCTCTGGATTTAACTACCCACTGACTGGGGCAAACCCGTGAACTTGTGGTACACATGCAAAAGGGCGTTGTAGAACATGCAAATTGGAGCGGCACAAAGGCTGTCATACTCATTTGTTCTGACTTGTATAATGCTAGCAAGATCTTCGTCAAATGTACTTTTATTGAAGACATAACGCAATCTACCACATGAATGTGTCCCCATTCATGTGGCCTGGATGAAAAATTGTGGATTCGGGAGTATTTTGGCGAACTACTGCTGGCAGGTTTATTAAGAGCAAATCAACATGTGCGATTACTATTCATAGCGTCTTTGAAAATTTGATTCACGAAGATTCACATGGGTGTGTGAAATTTCACACTCCCATGTGGATCCATTCCGACCCTATTTAAGTCGTGATTTGAGGGCATTTTGAGGGAATCCTTTTTCCAATCTTTTTCCATCTATTCCCCATCTTTGGGGCGCTCAGTGGCTAGGGGTTAGGAGAGGCTTTGGCAAGGTTTTTAGAGTGATTCTCATGGCCTTCAACACGGCGTCCTTGACAGATTATTGGGGGAGCTTTAGTCTACATCGATTCGGAGGTTTTGCCCTAAGCAGCGAGGGAACCCTTGGAGAAGATGAGGTGATAAGTGCTTGTGCTATAAGAATGCGAAGTGTTCTTTCCTTATAATGAGCATTACTTTTATCGGGTTTTAACGCTAATATATGTGTATTTATGTTACTTTCATGCAGATAGGGTTGTGAGGCTGAATATTAGAGAAAGAAGCCAAAGAGGATCGTAAATGCACCATTTGGAGGAAATCTTGAGAAGGTTCAAACGCGAAGACATAAGTTGGGTTCGAATTGTGGGAATGTGTGCCAACCTCCTCGTATTCAAGTTAGCACAACGATTTGGACGGGCACAAGGGCAGTCACATTCAAGCATTCCAGCTTGTGCATGTATAGCAAGATCTCCACCAACATGTCCGTTATTGAAGAAGCAAAGCGATCTATGCCGTAAACATGTGCCCATTTATGTTACCTAGATGAAAGCATGGATTCGGGAGTGTTTTGGGCCGGTATTGTAGCAGGGCACTGCAGTAAACACTGTAGAAAAACTATGTAGTAGATACTGTTCACAATTGCCCAAAGAAGGATGAAAACAGAGAATCCACACGGGCATGAGTTATTTCCACACGCCCGTGTGAAAATCCACACGGGCACACACATGGGCGTGTGGATTACTGATTTCAGTCCTATTTAAGGTTGATTTCAGCCCCGATTTCAGGATTCTTTTCTCCATCTTTTCCACAACTTGAGAGAGGACGGCGATTAGAGTTTTGAGAAGTATTAGCTAGGGATGGGGAGAGGTTCTACATCTCCAACATCGCGCTCCGTTTGGAAGAAGGTTAGTGGGAGAACTTTCACCGGCACCGATCCGGCGAGGTGTATCCTAGGCCAGACAAAAGGACCCATGGACGAGTAGAGGACTCTCCACAAGACTATCGTGAAGACTATCGAGGGGGTTTTCTATGGATTCTTTGCTTTTGCATTTGATTTTATTGATTGTAATTAGCTCCATCGAGAGCTAAACACCCTAGTGGGTACTTGGGTATTTGTGAACCCTAGGATGTACTCGTTTCATTGAACCTATTTATTATGCTTTCAATTAATTGATGTTTTATTTGAGTTCCAATCTTGAATGTTTGATTGTATGAATACTGACACGTCCGACTATGCGTGCGTAAACCGCAAGTGTACGGGTGTCGAAGTAATAATTACCCGGTGAGTCGGGTAGTCGAATCCACGGGAGCAGGGGCTACTAGTACTAACTTCTTCTCCTGCTATCTAGCCTAATGATAATGGGATAGTGTGGTGATCTAATGTGCTGAAGAGATGAACACGGAGGCGAATATGCAAGGGTAAAAATGGAAGAAGAATCTCAATCAGTAAAAGTGGGGCATTCGGGCATTGCTCCCCCTAGGATTCAGGTATTAGGTACCGGATAAGCAAAGTGTTTCTATAATGAGTAAGTTAAGTCGTGGAAATCCAAACATAATCGGGTCTATCTCTAGATCACCGATACTAGTCCCCCTCGAGGTCCGGTGGAGAAATCGCTCAATCTCAACACCTCACACCACATATGACCGTCAAAAGCACTCTAGGGATTCCAAAATTGTGTATCCAATTCCTAAAGATTGATCCAACCCTAATTCCGTTGAAGGATCCTAACCCCCTACAAGGTCCGGCGAGAAATCGAGGCAATCTCACGCCTCACACCAAATATGGTTGCATAGAGCTTAGGGAATGGAGATAGAATACACCAATCGGAGGGGAAAGGGGATACTTCACTATCTCATGATTTACCCTCTCAATCCTCTTCAATCTTGAGGTTCTAACCCTAATGGAGATCTCTCTCCCACCAAGGCAACAAATCATGCAAATCCAATCAACCACAAGGATTAATTAAACAAGCAAGCAATGAGAATACAAGATTAAAAACTTAATCAAACTCGGATTAAATAGAAACACAAAGCAAATCCACAAAAGATGAGAATCCTAGGGGTTCACAAGCCCAAATACCCTCTAGGGGTTTTAGCCCTCCATGGAGCAACATACAAAACACACCATCAATGAATGAAAGTACATTAAAACCATAGAAATAAACCCCTTATATATGAGACTGATGGCCTTGATGGAAAGCTTCGGCGTCTTGAAGGACCCACTCGAAGCTAGGTTCACGGTGGCTTCCTTGATGCTATGACGGAGGAGGAATCGATCAAAGTTGGTGACGAGCGCCTCCAAAGCACAAAGACCTCCTCTCCAAACCCTAACCCGTCTCACCCCTCAAGAGCCGCACAAAAAGATAAGAAAGAATAGGGCAAAGCAGCTGTTATAGGGCCTTAGATCGGCGTCGTCACGTGCCCTCACGCGCTCGTGTGGATTTTCCACGCGCCCGCGTGGCGCAGAATTTCCCGCGGGCGTGGAATTTCACGCGGCGCGTGAGCGGTAATTCACTACGATGCTGCTACGGTGAAATTGCTACGGTGCTTTTTCATAAACCAGCGATCCGAACACTCTTCTCTTAAGGCCACATGTCCGGGGCACTGCGTCCATGTGGTGAGGCTATAAAACTTTTTCTTCATCGACGTATCTTTTGAGAGGTCTTGCAATCTTCACAAAGAGAAGGAATATGAAGATGTGGCTGCCTTTATGCCCTTCCAAATGATGAATTGACTTGAATCTTCTTGAAAGTTGGCACACATCTCCACGTTTATGAACTGCTCTCGTGTCTTGGTCCTTGAATTGAACAAGAACTCCCAACATTGTGTCTTTATAGCCTATCTTTGCTTCCTTTTTTACTCTTCAAGGCATTCACAACCTATATGCATAAAAAGAACACCAAATACACAATATGAGACATAAACCACAGTAAAAAATGATGCTCAATGCATAAAACATATATAAAAATATGTCTACTCAAGCACTTATCAAATACC
>NC_052471.1:16983756-17030032 GCF_009730915.1 Dioscorea cayenensis subsp. rotundata
TGGTTGACCTTAGATTGGGGATCATGTAATTAAAGATTTCCATGACTCATTGTTGCATCAATTAGGAAGTATAATAGACAGTTCTTGCACTTGAAACGATTGTCCTAGGATGATCAATATCCGGGTACCCCATCTTTATTGATTTCCATACCTTCTCCTTTACTTGTGCCCTCTAAGTTGTTGTTTTTATTTTTGTTATTTCATATTTTTCACAGTTATCACTATTCATCTTCCACATTAGTTAAGAAACAACTTAAGTGTCTTTATTCCCCACTCTCTGTGGATACGCTACCCACACATCTGGGATTATTACTTCGATACCCATGCACTTGCGGTTTACACACATATACGAACGTGTCAGAAGCGTTGAAGTTATTTTAGCACCTAGGGCTTAATTGTGATTAGGGACCTTCCACCTGGACCAAAGGGTTAGGTCTACATATAGGAAGGAGATTTATCACTTGGAATCCCTAGAACTCATTGCAATTCTGTATGAGTGCGAGGTGTTGAGATTATTCGATTTCTCCACCGAGACATCTATAGAGTCAGGCATGGTTAACCTTAGATTTGAGACCATGTATTGAAGGATCTCTATGACTCATTAATGCATTAGTTATGAAGCATAATAGAGAGTTTTGCACTTGAACCGATCGTCCTAGGCGGAATAATAACCGAGTAACCCATTTTTATCAATTGCCTTATATTCCCCTTTACTTGTGTTTATCTTTCTTGTCTCTTTTATTCTTTTTTAAATTACATCTTTTTGACAAAACCATTATTCATCTAACTTCTTACTCAATGCCTTCACTTGGGCAATGAACAATGTAACCACTTCTACCTCATGGATGCCAACAACTTTCTTCTTCTCCCTAACATTCCATTTGTAGCTGTTCAACCCCATTTCTTCAATTAATTATCGGGATTCTCCTGGGGTCTTGCTACCTAAAGTACCTCCTTCTTCTACATCAAGTAGCTGTCTTGTACTTGGGTTCAAACCATTGTAAAAAGTCCGAATGATCATCCACTCTAGAAACCCATGTTTAGGACAATTTCACAGGAGTTCCTTGAACCTTTCCCATGTCTCAAATAGAG
Source organism: Dioscorea cayenensis subsp. rotundata (assembly GCF_009730915.1). Classification (NCBI taxonomy): domain Eukaryota; kingdom Viridiplantae; phylum Streptophyta; class Magnoliopsida; order Dioscoreales; family Dioscoreaceae; genus Dioscorea; species Dioscorea cayenensis. Next base: position 16,984,849 of record NC_052471.1, read on the forward strand.
ACTCCAATTCCATTTGCACAAAGGATGAGATCTCATTCCTAAGCTTTACAGATTTTCCGAGAGGGAAATAATGGGCAAGAAAAGCTTCTACCATCTCCTCCCATATAGTGATCGATGCTCTAGGTAATTAGTGTAGCCACTGCTTCGCTCTCCCCTTCAAGGAAAATGGGAAGGCTCTATACTTGATGGCATCATCCATAACACCATTGATCTTAATCATATCACACACTTCCAAGAAATTCTCTATGTGATTGTTTGGATCCACATCGGCCAAACAATTGAACTATGCGGACTGCTGTAACATGTGGATGAATGCAGGCTTTAGCTCAAAATTCTGAGCTATGATTGCGGGCCACACAATGCTAGATTGTGTCCCCAATACAGACAATCTAGCATAATCAGAGAGTGTTCTCTGTTGTTCATTCTGTTTTGCCATGTTGTCAGACCCTTCAACTTCCACTTTAGCTAGATTAGACAGTTCTTGCACAGATTCTTTACCCTTTCTTCTAAGTATACGTTTAAGTTTGGGATCACCTTCAATTAATATCGAAGGGTTTGCTCGGGTCATAACCTGGATGTTCATCAAAATAAAAAAAAACAAAATTAGAAAAATGGTAAAATAAGAAGATATGAAATAGAATGAATGAATGAATAGCTAAGATAGCAAAGTGCAAAGTATCTCTAAATACCTGCCTTCCTGCAACGATGCGAAAAACTTGACAACATCCCCTGCGTGTGACCCGCAAGTGCACGGGTTTGTCGAAGTAATAAATCCCAAGTGAGTGTGATATCGTATCCACAGAGAGTGGGAATAAAATATACTTAAATTGCTACTTAACCAAGTAAAGATGAATAATGATTGTGTTGATAAGATGTGATGTAAACAGAAATAAAACAAAAAAGAATGAGAGCCACAAGTAAGTGAGAGGTAAGCCAATCTATAGAAGTGGGGTACTCAGACAATGCTCCGAATAGGACTTATGCTTCAAGTGCAAGACCTACTATTATACTTCCTAATTAATGCTTAATGAGACGTTGAAATCCTAAAGCACACGGTCCAAAACCTAAGGTCAACCATGACTAACCCTACACTATGTCCCATGGAGAAATTGCTCAGTCTCAACACCTCACATTGCACAAAGTTGCATGGAGTTCTAGGGATTCCAAGTGATAAACCCTATTCCTATATGTAGATCTAACCCTTTGGTCCAGGTGAAAGACCCCTAATTACAATTAAGCTCAAGATACTAAAGTCACTTTAACGCTTCACTCTATTTGTCACGCAACTAAGCCCTAGCGGAGTTCATCCCTTAGCACTTCACTCTATTGTAACCGCTAAGAACTCGAGGAAATGGAGGTAGGACAAATCACACCGGAGGGGAAAGTGGACGCCCCGCTACCTCTTGACTCATCCTCTCAACCCTCTCTAATCTAGCTTTGTCTAACCCTCATGGAGTGTCACCCAACCACAAAGATTACCAATATTGACACTCAACCCTAGAGCCACTCTAAGGGAGAAATCATTCAACAAGAATTCAAGATTGGAACTCAGTTAAAAGCATCAATTAAGGAAACCATAATGGAAGATCAATGAAACAATCAACAATGAAATCGAAAGTAAAGATAAGTAATCCATAGGAAACTCCCCTCTATATTCATGTTGATGGTCTTATACAGTAGCCTTGTCTTCTCCAAAGTTCCCCTTGTCCGGCCTAGGGCACACCTCACCGGATCGATGCCTACGAAAGCTCCCCCAATAACCTTTTTCCAAGCGAAGCGCGGTGTCAAATCCGGAGAACCACTCCAAAGTCATGCCAAAAGCCTCTCAAAACCCTAGCTGACGACCTCTCAATAGATGGAGAAAAGTTAGAGAGAAGGGGGAAAGAAGATCCCCAAAATCGGGCTGAATCGCGATTAAATAGGGCTGGAATCGGGCATCCACAAGCCCCTGTGGATTTTCCACACGGACCTGTGGAATTTCCACACGGGTCTAGATAATTTCCACACGCAAGTAAGGATTCTCTGGAAATCTGATTTTCGGCCGGCTATGAATAGTTCTGCTACAATGTCTTGTTAAAGTCATTTACTACAGTAACCTACTACAGTACTCGGCCGAAACACTCCCAATTCCACACTTTTCATCGAGGTAACATAAACAGGCACACGTTTATGCCATACATCACAACTCTTCTTTAATCAAAAATCTCAATAATGAAGATCTTGCTATCAATGCACCAGTCGGGTACGCAAATGTGACTATCTTCGTGCCCCTCCAAGTCATTGTAATGGCTTGAATACATGGAGGTTGGCACACATTTACATTCTTAGAGCCGCACTTGTGTCTTCTCGTTTGTTCCTTCCAAGACTCGACCAAATAGTGCATTCACGATCTACTTTTGGCTTCTTTTCTCAAAACATAGCTTTACAACCCTACATGCACAAAAGAACACAAATACACATGTATTAGCGCTTAAACCTGATAAAAGTAATGCTCATTGTAAGGAAAGAACACTTCGCATTCTTAACACACAAGCACTTATCACTAGGGTTTAGAGTGGGTTTGATAAGGTTTTGGAGAGGTTCTACGGCTTCAACACCGCACTCCGCTTGGAAAAAGGTTATTGGGGAAGCTTTCATCGGCATTGATCCGGCGAGGTGTGCCCTAGGCCGGACAAGGGGACCTTTGGAAAAGACGAAGCTACTCCACAAGACCATCGACACAAATACCGAGATGGTTTTTCTATGGATTACATGTTTTTACATTCGATTTCAATGTTGATTGTAACTAGCTCCATGGAGAGCTAAACCCCTAGTGGGTACTTAGATTTTTGAACCCTAGGATGTATTTGTTCATTAATCTTCTATTCTGTTTTCCTTAATTGATGTCTTTAATTGAGTTTCAATCTTGAATGCTTGTTGTATGATTTCTCCCTTAGAGTGATATTGGGGTTGAGAGTCTACATTGGTAACCTTTGTGAGTGAGTGACACACCATGAGAGTTAGACATTGCAAGATTGGAGAGGGTTGAGAGGGTGAGTTGAGAGATAGCGGAGCATCCGATTTCCCCTCCGATTTGATTTATCCTACCTCCACGTTCCAAGAGTTCTTTGCGGTCATAGTAGAGTGAATGGGCTAAGGGATGACCTCCGCTAGGGCTTAGTTGTATGGGTAACGGAGTGAAGTGTTGAAGTAACTTTAGCACCTAGGGCTTAATTACGACTAGGGGTCTTTCGCCTAGACCAAAGGGTTAGATCTATACATTGGAATATGGTTTATCACTTGGAATCCCTGGAGTGTCTTGCAACTCTATACAGAGTGATGTGTTGAGATTGATCGATTTCTCCACCGGGACATAGTGTAGATTTAGTCATGGTTGACCTTAGTTTTGGGACCGTGTGTTTAGTGATTTTCACGACTTATTAAGCATAAATTAGGAGATATAATAGTTGATTTTGCACTTCAAGCAATTATCTTAGGTGCTTATCGGTTGACCCCACTTCTATCAATTGCCTTACCTCTCATCTATTTGTGTTCCTCTCTTTCGTGTTTCTTTTATTCTTGCTTTCATTATATTTTATCAACAAAAATCATTATTCTATCTTTGCTTAGTGATAAGTGCTTGTGTGATAAGAATGCGAAGTGTTCTGCCCTTATGATGAGCATTATGTTTTATCAGGTTTTAGTGCTAATACTTGTGCATTTGTATTACTTTCATGCATATAGGGTTGTTAAGACGAATGTTAAAGAAAAAAAAACCAATGTAGATCATAAATGCACTATTTGGAGGAAATCATGTGAAATGTCAAATGCAAAGACATAAGTCAGGTTAAAGATGCGAGAATGTGTGCCAACCTCTGTGAATTCAAGCTAGAACAATGGTTTGGAGGGGCACAAAGGCAGTCACATTCGAGTATCGCAGCTTGTGTATTGATAGCAAGATCTTCACCAATGATGCCGGTTATTGAAAAAAACAAAGCAATATACGACGTAAACGTGTGCCCGTTGACGTTGCTTTGATGAAAACATGGATTCGATAGTGTTTTGGGCCGGTAATGTAGTAGGTGTTGTAGCAAACACTGCAGCAAATTATTAGAGCAGGTACTGTTCACAGCCGACCAAAAAAGAGAATTCCAGAGAATCCACAAGGATGTGTGGAAATTGTCCACACCCATGCGGGAATTCCAAAGGCCCGTGTGGTATATCCACAGGGCCATCTGGATGCCCTATTCCAACCCTATTTAAGCCGCGATTCAGCCCCATTTCAGCATTCTTTTCTCCATTCTTTCCCAAATGTGGTAGTGGGCTGTGGCTAGGGTTTTTTGAGAGGTTTTTCGACTTTGACATTGCGCTCCACTTGGAAGAAGGTTATTGGGAGAGCATTCATCGGCACCGATCCGGCGAGTTGTGTCCTAGGCCTGATAAGGGGACCTTTGGAGGAGATGAAGCTTCTCCACAAGACCATTGTCATGACTATCGAGTGTGTTTTCTATGGATTACTTGTTTTTACATTTGATTTCATTGTTGATTGTAACTAACTCATGGAGAGCTAAACCCCCTAGTGGGTACTTGGATTTGTGAACCCTAGAATGTATTTGTTTCATTAAACCTTCTATTATGTTTTCATTAATTGATGTTTTATTTGAGTTCCAATCTTGAATGTTTGATTTATTTAATCCACCCTTAGAGTGACACTAGGGTTGAGAGTTCATATTGGTAACCCTTGTGAGTGAGTGACACACCACGAGGGTTAGACAAAGATAGATTGGACTGTGAATGGGCTAAGGGATGGCATTCCACTGGGGCTTAGTTGTAGAGGCAACGGAGTGAAGCGTTGAAATGATTTTAGCACCTAGGACTTAATTGTAACTAGGGACCTCTCACTTGGACCAAAGGGTTAGGTCTATATCTAGGAAGAGTTTTTGTCACTTGGAATCCCTAGAACTCCATGTGTTTCTATCCGAGTGCGAGTTGTTGAGATTGTTCGATTTCTCCGCCGAGACATGGTATAGAGTTAGTCGCGGTTGACCTTATATTTGGGACCGTGTATTGAAGGATTTCCATGACTCATTGATGCATCAGTTAGGAGGCATAATATTCGGTTTTACACTTAAAATAATCATCCTAGGCGTAATGATATCCGAGTACCCCATTTATATCGTTTGCCGTATCTCTCACTTGTGCTTCTCTTTCTTGTTTCTTTTATTCTTGTTTACATTACATCTTGTCAACAAAATCATTAATCATTTTCACTTGGTTAAGAAACAATTTAAGTATTTTTACTCCCTAGTCCCTGTGGATACGATACCCTCTCACCTGGGATTTTATTACTCGACAAACCCGTGCACTTGGGGGACATAAGATAATGTTCTCTTTTGTTCATTCTACTCAGCCATGTTGTTAGATCCTTCAACTTCCACTTCACCTAGATTTGACGGTTCTTACATAGGTTCTTTCCCTTTTCTTCGGAGTGTACATTCAAGTTCGGGATCTCCTTCAATTAATATCAAAGGGTTCCCTGGGGTCATAACCTGTAGCTGTACCAAAAGAAAAAGAACAAATCAGAATGATGATAGAAAAAGAAGATGTGAAATAGATAGAATGAATTAATAGCTAAGAAAACAAATTCCAAAGTATCTCTAAACGCCTACTCTCCGGCAATAGCGCCAAATCCCAAGTGAGTGGGTATCATATCCATAGGGAGTAGGAGTAAAAATACTTAAATTTTTTCTTAACCAAGTGAAGATGAATAATGATTATGTTGATAAGATGTAATACAAACAAGAATAAAAGAAGCAAGAAAGAAAAGTACAAGTAAGTGAGAGATAAGGCAATCGATATAAATGGGCTACTCAGATATTGTTCTTCCTAGGACAATCGTTTCAAGTGCAAAACCGACTATTATACCTCCTAACTAATGCATTAATGAGTCATGGAAATCCTTCAATACACAGTCCCAAATCTAAGGTCAACCATGACTAACTCTATACCTTGTCCCAGAGGAAAAATCGTACAATCTCAACACCTCGCACTCGAATAGAATCACATGGAGTTCTAGAGATTCCAAGTGATAAACCCTCTTCCTAGATACAGACCTAACCCTTTGGTCTAGGTGAGAGGTCCCTAGTCACAATTAAGCCCTAGGTGCTAAAATCACTTCAACATTTCACTCCGTTGCCTCTGCAACTAAGCCCTAGCCGAAGGTCCTCCCTTAGCCCATTCACTCTACTATGACAGCGAAGAACTCAATGAATTAGAGGTAGGATAAATCACATCAAAGGGGAAAGGGGACACTCTGCTATCTCTCGACTCACCCTCTCGACCCTCTCCAATCTAGCTTTGTCTAACCCTCGTGGTCTGTCACTCACTCACAAGGGTTACCAATATGAACTCTCAACCCTAGTTTCACTGTAAGGGAGGATTCAATCAATCAAGCATTCAAGATTGAAACTCAAATAAAACATCAATTAATGAAAGCATAATAGAAGGTTTAATGAAACAAATATATGCTGGGGTTCACAAATCCAAGTACCCACTAGGGGGTTTAGCTTTCCAAGGAGCTAGTGACAATCAACAATGAAATCGAATGTAAAAACAAGTAATCTATTGAAAACCACCTGAATAGTTAGGAAGATGGTCTTGTGGAGAAGCCTCATCTCCTCTAAAGTTTCCTTTGTCCGGCCTAGGACACACCTCGTCGGATAAGTACAAGCTCTCCTAATAACCTTCTTCCAAGTGGAGTGTGATGTCGAAGCCAAAAACCCTCTCCGATAACCCTGCCAATACCTCTTAAAACCCTAGCTGCAGCCCCCTCTCAAGTTTGGCAAAGAATAGAGAAACAAATGCTGAAATCGGGGCTGAATCGTGGCTTAAATATGGCTGGAATCGGGCAACCACATGCTCCTGTGGATTTGTCGCACGCCCGTGGAATTTCTGCATGGGTGTGGATAATTTCCACACGCTTGTGTGAATTCTCTGGAATTCTCTTTTTTAGCCGGCTGTGAACAGTACCTGCTACAATAATTTACTACAGTGTTTGCTATAGAATCCTGCTACAATATTGGCCCGAAACACTCTTGAATCCTTGTTTTCATCGAGGTAATGTCAACGGGCACAAGTTTACGTTGTAGATCGGTTTGGTTTTTTTAATAACCAGCCTTATTGGTGAAAATCTTGCTATCAATGCACAAGCCAGGATACTCGAATATGACTGCCTTTGTGCCCCTCCAAACCATTGTGGTAGCTTGAATACAAGGAGGTTGGAAAACATTCTCACATCTTGAACCCGATTTATGTCTTCGCGTTTGACCCTTCTCAAGATTTCCTTCAAATAGTGTGTTCACGATCTACATTGGCTTCTTTCTTTAACATTCGACTTCACAACCTTATGTGCATGAGAGTAACACAAATGCACAAGTATTACCGCTAAAACCTAATAAAAGTAATGATCATTATAAGGAAAGAACACTTCACATTTTTATCACACAAACACTTATCAAACTCCCCCACACTTAAGCTTTTGCTTGTCCTCAAGCAAAAATTAAAACATTGAAGAATAGACGAAGGAAATATTGGAAATGCTTGGCCTTAGGTTCACCAAAGCATACAAAGAGAACATTCTACAAGTATGGGAAATTTCAACATTAAAAACGAAAAATCAATCCTCTAGCTAAAAACTTGAATCAAAAAGGACAATGATAACGCAATTGCGTATGTCCTGCAAGTGCATGTGTTTGTCGAAGTAATAAAATCACAGGTGAGTGGGTATCGTATCAACAGGGCGTAGGGAGTAAAAATATTAAAATTGTTTCTTAACTAAGCGAAATATAAATAGTGATTTTTGTGATAAGATGTAATGCAAACAAAAGTAAAAGAGACAAGAGAGAGAGCACAAGTAAAGGAGTGGTAAGGCAATCGATATAAATGGGGTACTAGGATATTGATCCATCTACGACAATCATTTCAAGTCCAAAAATCCTCTATTATGCTTCCTAACTAATGCATTAATGAGTCGTAGAGATCCTTTAATACATGGTCCCAAATCTAAGGTCAACCATGCCTAACCCTATACATGTCCCGGAAGAAAAATTAAACAATCTCTCAACCTGGCACTCGTATAAAATTGCAATGAGTTCTAGGGATTCCAAGTGATAAATTCTCTTTCTATATATAGACCAACCCTTTGGTCTAGGCGGAAGGTCCCTAGCCACAATTAAGCCCTAGATGCTAAAATCACTACAACGCTTCACTCCATTGCACTCGCAACTAAGCCCCTGCGGAAGGTTATCCCTTAGCCTATTCTTTCTACTATGACTGGAAAGAACTCGAGGAATTGGAGGTAGAATAAATCACAGTAGAGGGGAAAGGGGACGCTCCTGTACCTCTCGACTCATTCTCTCAATCCTCTCCAATCTAGTTTTGTCTAACTCTCGTGGTGTGTCACTCACTCACAAGGGTTACCAACAAGAACTCTCAACCCTAGTGTTACTCTAAGGGAGTATTCATACAATCAATGCATTTAAGATTTGAATTCAATAAAAACATCAATTAATGAAAGCATAATAACAAGGTTTAATGAAATGAGTACATTCTAGGTTCACAATCCAAGAACCCACTAGGGGGTTTAGCTCTCCATGGAGCTAATTACAATCAATGAAATCGAATGTAAATGCAGTGAATCCATAGAAAACCCCCTTGATAGTCACGATGATGGTCTTGTGGAGAGTCCTCTACTCATCCAAAGGTCCCTTTGTCCGGCCTATGATACACCTCGTCGGATCGGTGCCGACGAAAGCTCTCCCACGAACCTTCTTCCAAACGAAGCATGATGTGATAGCCATAGAACCCCTCCCAATACATAGCCAATACCTCTCAAAACCCTAGTCGCAGCCCTCTCTGAAGTTGGGGAAAAGATGGAGAAAAGAATGCTAAAATCGGGACTGAAATCTGCTTCTAAAAGAGCTGGAATCGGGAATCCACACGCCCCTGTGAATATTTCACACGGCCCATGTGGAATTAACGCACGGGCGTGTGGCATTTCCACACACCCGTGTGGCTTCTCTGGACAACTCCTTCTTTGGCCGGCTGTCAACAGTATCTGCTACAATATTTTGCTACATTGTTGCTACAGTACCCTACTATAGTTGCGCTCTGAAACACTTCGAAACCATGTTTTCATCGAGGTAACATAAACGGGCACACGTTTACGTTGTAGATCGCTTTGTTTCTTCAATGAATGGCCGCCTTGGTGGAGATCTTGTTACACATGCAGAAGCCGGAATACTTAGAATGTGACTGCCTTTGTGCCCCTCCAAATCATTGTGCTAGCTTTAATACAAGGAGGTTGGCACACATTCTAGCATCTTGAACCCGACTTATGTCTTCGCATTTGAACCTTCTCAAGATTTCCTCCAAATGGTGTACTCATGATCTAGATTGGCTTTTTTCTATAAGATTCAACTTCACAACCCTATATGCATGAAAGTAACATAAATACACACATATTAGTGTGAAAATCAAATAAAAGTAGTGCTCATCATAAGGAAAGAACACTTCACATTCTTATCACATAAGCACTTATCAAACTCTCCCACACTTAAGCTTTTCCTTATCCACAAGCAAAAATTAAAAAATTATATGCATAGATGAAGGAAATAGTGGAAGTCCTTGGCCTTAGGTTCACCAAAGCATGCAAAGAGAGCATTCTACAAGTAAGGGGAATTTCATCACTAAATACGAAAAAATCAATGCTCTAGCTAAAAACTTGAATAAAAAAGGATAACAAACCCGAAATCGTGTAAGTGTGTGAACTCACTCAAGTCAACCCAATGTATACTCCTCAAAGTTCTATGTATAAGGGACTTATTTATCTACAAAAGGTAACAAAAATTCAAAAAGAGTAGTAGCTTCACACATCCTCTAAGGTAGCCCTCTCCAAAGCGGCCGCTTAGGTGGCTTTCACACTTTCGAGGTGGTAGCTCTTTCTACCGGAGTGGTAGCTTTTCACTCATCCCATGAGATAGCTCTTTCTCTCATTAGGCCATAACTAGTATCTGACTTATGATAGTAGCTTCATACATCATAGGTGTAGCTCTTTCCACCCAACAAGCACAACTAAACAACAAAACTATTTTGTTATTTCTTATCATTTTCCAATATTTTTTTCAAGAAAATAACATAAGAAACAAAACTAAAACTAGTCCCTTTAACATCAAAGTTGAGTTTCCAAAAGAGTTTAAAGAGTGAGTAGTGCACAAGTGCCAATCGGGCAAAAAATTCCTAAACATTCAAGCAAGAACTAGAGCATGAGAACATTCAATGTTAAAAATTCTCCTATACTCGAGAATACAATCATTGCAACTAAGGTGAACCGCCATTGGCTACGTGAGCATGTATAACAATCAAGACTAATATAAAAAATATGTGCACTATGAAACTCCCCCCACACTTAAGTTGTACATTGTCCCCAATGTACACATGCAAGCACACTCAAAATGTATATCAATCAAGAATAAATGTGGGAGAAGCAATCAAAATGATACTCCCCTGACTCCTAGTCTTGCATTTGATGGAGCTAATTCATTGGGAGTGGTGTTCCAACGTGTAGTGAAGCATACACGACCAAATGCCGAAGCACCTTAGCCGCGTCTATGACAAGTTCTCAATTCCCATGATGATAAGACCATCTGCATGCACACACAAGGGGGTTTAGTGAAGCTCATTAAAACAAAAACAACTCGAGTATATATAAAAGATAAGCCAATGAATACAACTCGAGATAATAGAATGAAAATAAAATCAGAAGGAAAGTTCTTTCTAAGTATACAAGTCCAAAATGAAATGTATAAAGTAAAGAAATGAAAAACAAAATCAAGTGTCGGTGTCGTCAGGTCTCTGCTCTAGTGTTGATGCTGTTGCTAGATCAAAGGGTGCCGGTGGAGGTGGTAATGGTGATGTTAAAGGGCCAGAGGTTTGCCAATTAGTAACTAATGTAACACGTCAAAATGGGCCACTATCTCGGTATACTGTGCTGATTGTATCGCCCGAATCTCGATAATCTCACACCATAATACATTCACAGTGCTCTCGAGCCTCTCAATACAATCATAGGGTTCTTTAAAAGCGATTACTCGGGCGCCTTGAGGTCTCGATCGTCATCGGTGTGGAATCTCCGCTACATCCCCTCCGTCTTGAGTGCTCTTAGTGGTGCATGTGGCCCAAATGAAAATTCCAGGTCCATGTCTACGCACTAATCCCATCATCATGAGAGTATCGAGTCCAAGTGGAGAAGGAATAATTGTCTTGTCAGCATCTCGAATGGCATGCGCGAGGCCCATCCCCAGAATAAGTCTAGTGATGTAGGGACCAGCAAATAATGCTCCTAATTTCCCATGCTGCCCTTGGTGATAGAAAAAGACAGCCACAATGTGCCCCAGGTGAATCGGCACGGTCTGAACCATGGAAGACAAATAAAATAACCCTTGTCGGCTCAGAACTCATGTGTGGTAGCCTCAGCCATCCACAGATCTGCTAATGACGGCGAATAAATACCTATAGCTCAGCCAGGACAAACATGTGTCTTTGGACATTCTCGGTACCTGTGTATGTCTCGTCAAGTGTACATACTTGTAGCTTGCTGTGTGGCCAAAGTGCCAGGGTAATCTGTCGGCAAGTGTCCATACTCCTCGGTATCTGTGTATGTCTCGTCATACAAGCCATACAAACTAAAAACTCAGTGACACTCATGGTAAAATGACGTCAAAATGCTTTGAATTGTATGACATCTCTCCCATATGGCTGCCCAAACTCAAAAGATGCCAGTACTTCCAGTGTTAATGTGCGAATAACTGGCTCTCGTATCGACAATAGTCACCTCCAACTTCCCACGTCCATCAGTGCGTCAATCTCCCTAGCAAACACATCACCTCGCTGGACCTCACTCAACACTATTAGGTCCACAAATCGGGATTGTCCAAACTAAAGTCTCGATAGCAGCTAGAATCGAGCATGATGCTCGGGGTTTGAAAATTCAATATGTGCCAATTCAAGTAAAGTCTTTCATGGGCGCTTACCATCTTTCTTCTTCGGATGTGGTGCCATACCTGCTATAAATGATGAAGAAAATGATCAGAGAAGCTAAATAAAAAATCTTACTGTAGAATTCCACAGGGGCTTGTGGAAATTAACCACGCCCGCGTGGATTTGCGGGGCATGAAAACCGCATGGTTGCCCATCAATTCTCCAAAAATACAACATAGAAACATGGTTAAATGCTCTCTAAACATGCAAAAACCATTATAAAGTGAAAAATTGGTGCAACTCAAGACTTTTGATCTATTAAAAACAAGAATTGGCGAAGAAGGGAGGGTAAAAATGTTTACCAATGAAATAGGTATGAAAACTTTGAATTCGGTGTGGAAATTGATTTGAAAACACTCTAAAACAGTGATATGTGCACCAGGAGACTTATTACGGTTGATGTTCGAGTGATTGGAAGTGAAGAAGAAGAGAAGTCAAGAAGATTTTAAAGAAAAACTCGCATATCTTGGAATTTTGCGCGTCCACACCTACGTGTTGAAATTACCCACGCCCGTGCGCCTCCAAAAGAGAGCTTCACAGGGGCAGACGGATGCCCCTGTGCGCTCTTGGGAAAACACTCACTGTCTCTAAATGCATCCGCACGGTTGTGTGGAAAATACCCAAGCTTTTGCGCCCAACTCTCAGGGGCAGCTGCACGGCCCTGTGACTTCTCTGTCCAACCGAGAAGAATCGCTAAGTGTTTCACACGCCCATGCTAAAATTGTGCAGGGGTGTGGACATTCACTGGCCTAACTCACAGGGGCAGCCGCACGCCCCTGTGTCCTCTCGGGATGGAGAAAGCTCGTCTACAGAGATTCGCATGATCGTGCGGAAAATTCCCACGCCCGTGAGTTTTTCACAGGTTTGCCAATTGGGGCGAGTCCATGCTCGTGTGTGCTCTCGAAATAATTTCCCAAGTCTCTACTGGAAAACACACACCCATGCGGAAGTTGCCCACGGGTTTGCGAAAATTGCAAGGTTGCTCGCAGGGGCGAGTCGACACCCATGTGGCTTCTTAGAATGAGCTCGCAATATGACTTCAAGGGCGTGCGGAAATTCCACACACTCGTGTGTTTTCTCTGGATGACTTAGAAGACTCTGCAGGCTCTGCAAAAATTTCCTGAACATGTGTACGCATTCAGAGCCTTCCCTTTTATGCAAAATACACCAGCGGAAAACATTAAAAACAAGCTCAACCGTCTTAAACTTCACCAAATCTTCATGAAAACACATAATGACATTAAAATCCACAATGCAATACACAGCAGAAGCATCTAAAAATCAAGACACAAACACTCAACAAGTTATTCATACAAAAACTAAACTATCAACTAAGAAAAATAGTAAACACTTGGGTTGCTTCCCAAGAAGCGTTTGTTTGACGTCACTAAGCTTGACGTACCTCGTCTTACCTCATGGGAGTTCGTGAAGGAAGAATACTTCCTTGTCGGCATTATTAACCTCTCCTCCATAGTAGAGTTTCACCCTGTGTTTGTTTACCTTAAATGTACCCTTCTCTCGATTGGTAATCTCAACAGGCCCATGAGATGAAACTTCGGTCACCGTACAAGGGTCATACCATCTAGACTTGAGCTTCCCTAAAATAACCATAGACTAGAATTGAATAGCAACACCTGATCAATCGCTTTGAACTCCTTTGGTTTTTTAATATGCTTGTCATGCTATTTCCGAATTGTTTCCTTATAAATCCTTGCATTCCCATATGTTTTCATCCTCCATTCGTCTAGCTCATTGAGATGTAGCATTCTTTGTTCCCCCGAGTTGCGCAATTCAAAGTTCATGGCCTTGATTGCCCAATATGCTCTAAGCTCTAACTCCATTGGTAGGTGACATGATTTTCCATAAACAACATTATAGGGAGTGGTCGCAATTATCATTTTGTACTGATAAGTGCTTGTGCGATATGAATGCGAAGTGTTCATTCCTTATGTTGAGCATTAATTTTCTCAGGTTTTTACACTAATATGTGTGTTTTTATGTTACTTTTATGCAGGTAGGGTTGTGAGGTCGAGTATGAAGGAAATTGGCCAATGTGGATCATAATGTGATAAGTGCTTGTGCGATATGAATGCGAAGCATTATTTCCTTATATTGAGCATTACTTTCCTCGGATTTTTACACTAATATGTGTGTTTTTATGTTACTTTCGTGCATGTAGGGTTGTGAAACCAATTATGAAAGAAAGAAGCCAATGTGGATCACAATGCACCAATTTTGGACGAAATCTTGCTAAAGTTCAAACGCGAAGATATAAGTCGGGTGCGAGATGCTAGAGTGTGTGCCAACCTCCCTGTATTTGAGTTCACACAACCATTTGGAGGGGCACAAGGGCAGTCACACTCAAGCATTCTGACTTATGCACATAGAACAAGATCTCTATCATCTTATCCGTCATTAAAGAAGCAAAGTGATCCACAGCATAAACGAGTGCCCGTTTATGTTACCTCGATGAAAAGTGGATTCGGGAGTATTTCTGGCAAATCACTGTGGCAGTTACTGTTTATAGCCGGCCGAAAACCGCAGAAACAGAGAATCCACACGGGCGTGTGGAAATTACCCATGCCCGTGTGGAAATTACCCATGCCCGTGTGGAAATTCCGCACGGGCACGTGTACCGTACACGCCCGTGGAGTCGCTCGATTCCAGCCCTATTTAATGCCGATTCAACCCCGATTTTGGTATTCATTTCTCCATCTTGTGAGAGGGCTTTGGCTAGGGTTTCGAGGGGTATTGGCCAAGGTTTTGGAGAGGTTCTACGTCTCCGACATCGTGATTCCATTAGGAAGAAGGTTGGTAGGGGAGCTTCGATCGAGGCGTATCCTATACCGGACGATGGAATCCTTGGACGACGAGTAGAGGACTTTCCACAAGACCATCGACACGACCATCGAGGGGGTTTCTTTATGGATTCATTGCTTTTACATTCGATTTCTTTGATTGTTCTTAGCTCCATGGAGAGCTAAACCCCTAGTGGATACTTGGGTGATTGTGAACCCTAGGATGTATTCGTTTCATTGAACTTGGTTATTATGCTTTCAATAAATTGATGTTTATTGTGAGTTCCAACCTTGAATGCTTGATTGTATGAACATTTCCCCTAGAGTGACACTAGGGTTGAGAGTTCTTCTTGGTAACCTTGTGAGTGAGTGACACACAACGAGCGTTAGACAAAGCTAGGTTGGAGAGGGATGAGAGGGTGAGTCGAGAGGTACAGGAGCATCCCCTTTCCCCTCCGACGTGATAGATTCTATCTCCATTCCACGAGTTCTTTACGCCCATAATAGAGTTAATGGTCTAAGGGATGAACCTCCGTTGGGGCCTAGTTGCGCGTGCAATGGAGTGAAGCGTTGAGGTGATCTTAGTATCTAAGGCTTAATTGTGGCTAGGGACCTTCCGCCTAGACCAAAGTGTTAGGTCTAAATCTAGGAAGAGTTTATCACTTGGAATCCCTAGAGCTCGTTGCAACTCTATGCGAGTGCGAGGTGTTGAGATTGTTCGATTTCTCCTCCGGGACATGTATAGAGTTAGGCATAGTTGACCATAGATTTGGGTGTTATCAACAAGCAAGAGCTTCTGTACTTGTACTCCATGGTTCGAACCAGGGCTTCGGCTAGGGTTTCGAGGGGTATTGGCCAAGGTTTTGGAGAGGTTCTAGGGCTTCGACATCTTGATTCCATTAGGAAGAAGGTTGGTAGGGGAGCTTCGATCGAGGCATATCCTATACCGGACGAAGGAATCCTTGGACGACGAGTAGAGGACTCTCCATAAGACCATCAACACGACCATC
Organism: Dioscorea cayenensis subsp. rotundata; assembly: GCF_009730915.1. Lineage (NCBI taxonomy): Eukaryota > Viridiplantae > Streptophyta > Magnoliopsida > Dioscoreales > Dioscoreaceae > Dioscorea > Dioscorea cayenensis. Next base: position 17,000,732 of record NC_052471.1, read on the forward strand.
GAGGGGTTTTGTTTATGGATTCATTGCTTTTACATTCGATTTCTTTGATTGTACTTAGCTCCATGGAGAGCTAAACCCCTAGTGGGTACTTGGGTGATTGTGAACCCTAGGATGTATTCGTTTCATTTAACTTCTTTATTATGCTTTCAATAAATTGATGTTTATTGTGAGTTCCAACCTTAAATGCTTGATCATATGAACATTTCCCCTAGAGTGACACTTGGGTTGAGAGTTCTTGTTGGTAACCTTGTGAGTGAGTGACATACCACGAGCGTTAGACAAAGCTAGGTTGTAGAAGGTTGAGAGGGTGAGTCGAGAGGTATAGGAGCGTCCCCTTTCCCCTCCGACGTGATAGATTCTACTTCCGTTCGAGTTCTTTGCGGCTAAAATAGAGTGAATGTTCTAAGGGGTGAACCTCCGCTGGGGTCTAGTTGCGCGTGCAATGGAGTGAAGCGTTGAGGTGATCATAGTATCTAGGGCTTAATTGTGGCTAGGGACCTTCCGCCTGGATAAAAGGGTTAGGTCTACATCAAGGAAGAGATTTATCACTTGGAATCCTTAGAGCTCATTGCAACTCTATGCGAGTGCGAGATGTTGAGATTGTTCGATTTCTCATCCGTGACATGTATAGAGTTAGGCATAGTTGACCTTAGATTTGGGACTATGTATGTAAGGATTTCCATGACTCACCATTGCATTGATTAGGAAGCATAATAGAGAGTTCTTGCACTTGAAGTGATTATCCATCTTTATCGATTGCCTTGCCTCCTCCTTACTTTTGCTCTATTACTTGTTGCTTTTAATTTTTGAGAATTGAATCATTAACACATTTATCATTGTTGATACTCCATATAGCTAAGAATCGAATTAAGTGTCTTTACTCCCTACTCTCTGTGGATTCGACCCCGCTCATCCGGGATTATTACTTCGACAAACCCGTGCACTTGCGGGATATAAGCAAGGGGACCTTGTCAAGTTTTTAGCGCCATTGCCGGGGAGTTAGGCGTTTAGAGATACTTTGCACTTTGTTTTCTTAGCTATTTCACTACGCATTCTATTCTATATCTTCTTATTCTATCATCGTTCTGATTTTCTTTTTCGTTACTTTTGGTGCAGCTCCAGGTTATGACCCGAGGGAATCCATCAATATTGATTGAAGGAGATCCTGAGCTTGAACGTACACTTCGAAGGAAAGGGAAAGAACCTGTACAAGAATAACCTAATCCAGCTGATTTGGAACTAGAAGGATCTGACAACATGGCAGAACAAAATGAGCAACAACGGACACTATCTGATTATGCCAGACCTTCAGTGTTGGGGACACAATCGAGTATTGTGCGTCCCCCAATCACAGCTCAGAATTTCGAGCTAAAGCCGACATTCATCCATATGCTGCAGCAGTCCACACAATTCAACGGTTTGGCCGATGCGGATCCAGAGAGTCACATAGAGAGCTTCCTCGAGGTGTGTGACATGCTGAAGATAAATGGTGTGACGGATGATGCCATCAAATTGAGAGCCTTCCCATTATCCTTAAAGGGGAAAGCAAAGCAGTGGCTACACTCATTACCTAGGGCATCAATCACTACATGGGAGGAGATGGTAGAAGCTTTTCTAGCCCGTTATTTCCCTCCTGGAAAATCAGCAAAGCTTAGGAATGAGATCTCATCCTTTATGCAGTTGGAATTGGAATCTCTATTTGAGACATGGGAAAGGTTCAAGGAACTCTTACGAAAGTGTCCGCAACACGGATTCCCGGAGTGGATGATTGTTCAAACCTTCTACAATGGTTTAAACCCGAGTACAAGGCAACTCTTGGATGCGGCAGCAGGAGGTACCTTAGGTAGCAAGACCCCCGATAAGGCTAGTCAATTGATTGAGGAAATGGGGTTAAATATCTACCAGTGGAACGCTAGGGAAAAGAAAAAGGTGGCCGGTCTCCATGAAATTGATGCGGTAACTTCATTGGCGGCCCAAGTGGAGAGTTTGAGTAAGAAGCTAGATCTTATAACTTCGAATAGAGTTGAGGCCGTGACAAATTGTACCGGTTGTGGTGGAGGACATGCTCCCTCCAATTGCCCAATCGTCATAGGTGATGTTTCTTCAGTTGAGAATGTTGACTTTGTAGTTAATGGAATGAGACCTCAAGGGAATCCATACAGCAACACCTACAATTCAGGTTGGAAGAATCATCCCAACTTTTCATGGAGTAATCAAGGATCACAGAAGACCATGGGGCCATCGGGTTTCCAACAACAACAACAAGCCTCTCAAGTGGAAAACAGAATTTCAGGCTTGGAAACCCGAATGACGGATTTGGAGAAGCACTTGGCTAGATTTGTTAGTAGAGGCTACACTTCGCAATCACACCGCCTCCTTGCACAACCTTAAAAATCAAGTGCGCCAAATTGCGAAATCTCTTTCCGAAAGGCCACATGGAAGTTTACCAAGCAACACGGAAACCAACCCGAGAGAACATGTGAAGGCGATCGCTTTGAGAAGCGGTCGTGAGGTTGAAGGGCGGCTTTCGAGTAAGAAGCTGAAAGAACACGCACCCGAGGTCGTAGAGGTTGAGAAGGGAGCAAACAAAGAGAAAGAGGTGGCACCCCCTCCTTTCAAGCCAAGAATCCCTTATCCCTCTAGATTAAAGAATGACCAAGGGGATGAACAGTATAAGAAGTTCCTGAGTTTGTTCAAGCAACTCCACATCAACATTCCTTTTGTTGAGGCTTTGGCTCAAATGCCTAAGTATGCGAAGTTCCTGAAAGGCCTATTGACCAACAAGAGGAAATTGGAGGAGAGTGTTTCAGTGGTGCTTGATGCTTCATACTCAGCGGTGTTGCAAAAGAACATGCCGAACAAGAAGAAAGGCCCGGGAAGCTTCATTATTCCTTGTAACATCGGCAACTTAGGTGAGGAAATGGCATTGGCGGATTCAAGGGCAAGCATCAACTTAGGTAAGGAATTGGTTGACTTTGTACTGATAGATGTCGATGAGGATGCAGATGTACCCTTGATACTTGGGAGACCGTTCTTTCGTACTTCCAAATTATTGATTGACATGGACGGCGGAGAGCTCACGTTGAGAGTCGGAGACGATAAGCTCACTTACCGCCTTGCTAAAGCCATGCGGCATTCTCTCGATTTTGATGACACTTTGTATTTTCTAGACACTACTGATGAGATTGTTGATGAATATATACAGGAAATGTTCAACCCGGATCTGTATGAAGGTTTGTTCGACCATGAGGAGAGCAATGAAGAAGTAATGATGCTTGGTTCGACTGGAGAGGAAACATCTACCCTGGGAATCTTGAAGAAGGTGCTCCAGAAAATGAAGAGGGCTCAAAGACGCCACCGAAAATGCCCCAACACTGTTGGAGACGTACATGAGCCAAGAAAGTTGGACGAACCATTGTTAGTTGGTCCGAAGCCCGATAGTACACCCTCTACCCTCAAGAGACTTTGCTCATCATGCTTTCAAGTTATGGGTAAGAGGGCAACCTTCATTCATGAACCACCGTGAGGTAAGAAAGATACATCAAGCTTAGTGATGTTAAACAAGCGCTTCTTGGGAGGCAACCCAAGTGTTTACTGTTTTCGTACCTTTTAGTTTAGTTTCTTTGCATGAATAAATTGTTAAGTGTTGGTGTTTCAATTTTTGAGTGCTTGTGCTGCGATTTTATTGTGGGTTTTTAAAAATATTCATTGTATGTTTTGTTGAGAATTGGCAAAGTTTGGTCGTTTGAGTTCTATTTTGTGTTTTTATTTGGTATATCTTGCACAATAGGGCAGGCTCTGAGTGTGTAAACATGTTCAGACTAGTTTTGCAGAGCCTGCAAGTTTTTCTAAGTCATCCAGAGAAAACACACGGGCGTGTGGAAATTCCACACGCCCGTGGATGTGTACTGTGAACTCTTCCAGACAGGGCACAGGGGCGTGCGGCTGCCCCTGTGGACGACCATGCGACTGGCGCACGCCCGTGGGCAATTTCCACACGGGCGTGTGCCTTCCTGCAGAGTTGGGCAAATTTTCACGAGAACACACAGGGGTGTGGACTCGCCCCTGTGGGTGACCTTGTGAACCACGCATGGGCGTGGGTAATTTCCGCACGCCCGTGCTAAACTCTGCAGGTTGCCCCTCCATCCCGAGAAAACACAGGGGCGTGCGGTCGCCCTTGTGAGTTGAGGCATGTGAATGCCCATGCCCGTGGGGAATTTCCGCACGGGCGTGTGTGCGACTTGATATTTTTCTCAGATGACCAGGGAAGCCACAGGAGGGCGTGCGTCCCGCCTCGTGAGTGCAGGGCGCATGGGCATGGGTATTTTTCGCACGCCCGTGTGAGATCGTTCTAAGTCAGTGAGAGTTTTTCCTGACAGCGCACAGGGGCGTGCATACGTCCCTGTGGAGCTTTTGAAGTGAGGCACACGGGCATGAGGGATTTCCACACGCCCGTGTGGATGCACAGAACATCAAAAGTCGCGAGTTCTGTTTAAAAAGGGGATGATTTCTGTCCTTCTTCATGACTCCTATTCACTTGAAAACCCTCTCACAACATTCTCTGAGTCCATTAAGCCAGTTTGGGGGGATTTTAGCAAGTTTTCCGGCCGGCTCTCTATTTTCTCATTTCTTCTCGTCGGTTTCTTCACCTTCTTCATCAATTCATGATTTCTATTGATTAATCTGGTTAACAATGCTTCGTTTCTTCAATTAGAACAATGATTTACGTTTAGAACGAAGTTAGAGATATCATTGAGTTGTATTTTTGGATTATTGATACCTGGCCGTGCATTTCTCACGCCCCATGAATCCACACGGGCGTGCGGAAATTCCACACGACCGTGTGGATTTCTGCAGTATTGTTTTATCAACTTATTTGACTAATTTTGTTTAAATTTGGCAGATCATGGCACCTAGGACAAAGAAGCAAACTGATAAGAGGCCACGTGATTCATCCTCTGAGCCCGAGGGCATGCGATCTGCGATTCCCGAACATCAGGCCCATTATGAGCGCTTATTGAGACTCCGCTTCGGACAGACTCGATTCCTAGACACGACTATATTACGAGATCTTCAGCAGGGAGATGAGTTCGCTGATGATGTTGAGGACCTTGTTTCAGAGGGGGGTTGGCAGTAGTTGTTGACGATTAGAGAGCCAGTTATCTGAGAGTTTGCACTGGAGGTGCTCTCCTCGTTTGAGTTTTATAGAGCGTATGCGAGCTTCAACAGTTTGGGCACCATTCAGTGCAGAGTATTTGGACGCCACCATAGTTTGAGCATTACGCAGTTTTCCATACTACTTGGCTTATACAAGGAGGTATTCACAGATTCCGAGGAGTACGCACAGTTACCTACTGATTATCCTGGAACCTTGACCCCGCAGAGAGCATACAGAGTGCTATGTGGTCAGGGTCAGTACGAACCGGCGGTCTTCAAGGCCACGTGCCTTTCCCGGCCTACCTACAGATATTTGCACGCAATCATAAGTAGGTCAGTGAATGGCCGTGGCGATAGTACTGGTGTCTTGAGCCGCCAGGAGTTGCTGTACTTGTACTCGATGGTAGAGCGCGTACCGATCCACTTAGGGCACATCTTGGCTAATTACATCAGACATCAAGGATAGTACACTAGACTGGGAGCGATCTTCTCGGGTCCTTACATTACGAGATTAGTGCTGGGCATGGGTCTCTTGGATTCGATTCACTGGGCCGAGAAGACGAGTGCACCCACTCCCCTGGGTCTAGAGATGATGCGGTTGATGGGCATGGTCCGCAGGGTTTGAACAGGGGTTTTTGCGTTAGTTCTACCAGCCCCAGAGATAGCTGAGGATGAGGGTGATGACGCCGAAGCATCTCAGCCCGCCCCCGAGACTCAGCCCCTATCGATGGAAACCGAGGCACCTCCAGCGGCCAAGGAACCACCCCCAGTGCGTATGTTTTCACCTTCTCGAGCCAATGATCGCTTTGAGAGGCTCGAGAATGCTATAGGAGTGGTCCGAGCCGAGGTTGCCGAGATTAGGGCTACGCAGGCCACTCAGTACACAGAGTTCATGGCGCGTTTCGACATATTACAGCAGATCCTAGAACGAGACATTGCCTCATCATTCGTCCTACAGCCGAGGACTCTTCAGGCACTGCCAGTACCTCCAGCACCTCCATCCTCGACCTCAGCACCAGAGGACCCACTATATGCTTCCACTTCGGCTGCAGCAGCAGCGGAGACCGAGAGCGACTTCGACACTTGACCTTTCTTTTACTTTCATGCATTTTACTTTATCTTATTTTCTTGTTTTTAGACTTGTTCACTCAGAAATGATTTTCCTTCTGAGTTTATGTTATTTTGCATTAACGAGTCATATTCATTGCTTCATCTTTTATACACTCGAGTTATTTTTGTTTTTCTTGAGCTTCACTGAACCCCCTCGTGTATGCGTGCAGATGGTCTTGTCTTCTTGGAAATTGAGACTTAGTCATGGGCACGGCCAGGGTGCTTTGGCACTTGGCTGTGTGAGCTTCACAACCCGTTGGAACACTACTCCGAATGAATTAGCTTCATCAAATGCAACACTAAGAGTCATGGGAGTATTGTTTTGATTGCTTCTCCCACATCTATTTTTGAATGATATATTTTGAGTGAGCTTGAATGTGTACATTGAGGACAATGTACAACTTAAGTGTGTGGTGGGGGAGTTTCATAATGCGCACATCTTTTCTATTGTTCTTGATTGATATATGCTCACATAGCCAATGGCGGTTCACCTTAGTTGCAATGTTTGTATTCTTAAGTCTAGGGGAATTGTTAACATTGAATGTTTTTTTCATGCTCTAGTTCTTGCTTGAATTTTTTTAGGAATTTTTGCCCGATTTACACTTAGTGCACTACTCACTCTTTGAACTCTATTGGAAACTCATGTTTGAGGTTAAAGGGACTAGTTAGGTTTACTTCTTTTAAAGAAAAAAAAAAGGAACAAAATAGTTTTTTGTTTAGTTGTATTTGTTGGGTGGAAAGAGCTACCACCTATGAAGTATGAAGCTACTCTCACAAGTCGGATACTAGTTATGCCCTAATGAGAGAAAGAGCTATCTCATAGGATGAGTGAAAGCTACCACCCGGGTAGAAAGAGCTACCACCTCGAAAGTGTGAAAGCCACCTTAGCGGCCGCTTTGGAAAGGGCTACCTTAAAGGATGTGTGAAGCTACTACCATCTTTTAAAATTTTTATCACTTGTGTAGATAAATAAGTCCATTGCACTTAGAACTTTGAGGAGTATAACATGTGGTGTTTTGAGTGAGTTCACACACTTACACGAAATTCAGGTTTGTTATCCTTTTTTATTCAAGTTTTTAGCTAGAGCATTGATTTTTTCGTATTTAGTGTTGAAATTTTCCTTACTTGTAGAATGCTATCTTTGTATACTTTGGTGAACCTAAGGCCAAACACTGTCAACATTTTCTTCATTGATGCACAGAATGTTTTAATGTTTGCTTGAGGACAAGCAAAAGCGTAAGTGTGGCGGAGTTTGATAAGTGCTTGTGCGATATGAATGCGAAGCGTTCATTCCTTATGTTGAGCATTACTTTTCTTAGGTTTTTACATTAATATGTTTGTTTTTATGTTACTTTTATGCAGGTAGGGTTGTGAGGCCGAGTATGAAGGAAATAGGCCAATGTGGATCATAATGCACCTATTTTGGAGGAGATCTTGCTAAGGTTCAAACGCGAAGACATAGGTCAGGTGTGAGATGCTAGAGTGTGTGCCAACCTCCTCGTATTCGAGTGAGCACATTCATTTGGAGGGGCACAAAGGCAGTCACACTCGAGCATTCTGACTTATGCATATAAGAACAAGAGATCCACCAACATGTATATCATTGAAGAAGCAAGTGATTCACGACGTAAACGTGTGCCCGTGTGCGTTACCCCAATGAAAGTATGAAATTCGGGAGTATTTCTGGTAGAGTACTGTAGCAGGTTACTGAGGGGTATTGGCTAAGGTTTTGGAGAGGTTCTACGGCTCTGACATCGTTATTCCTTAGGAAAAAGGTTGGTAGGGAAGCTTCCGTCGAGGCGTATTCTATACCGGATGAGGGAATCCTTGGACGACGAGTAGAGGACTTTCCATAAGACCATCGACACGACCATCGAGGTGGTTTCTTTATGGCTTCATTGCTTTTACATTCTATGTCTTTGATTGTACTTAGCTCCATGGAGAGCTAAACCCCTAGTGGGTACTTGGGTATTTGTGAACCCTAGGATGTATTTGTTTCATTGAATCTCTTTATTATGCTTTCAATTAATTGATGTTTATTGTGAGTTCCAACCTTGAATGCTTGATCGTAAGAACATTTCCCCTGGAGTGACACTAGGGTTGAGAGTTCTTGTTGGTAACCTTGTGAGTAAGTGACACACCCCGAGCGTTAGACAAAGCTAGGTTGGAGATGGTTGAGAGGGTGAGTCAAGAGGTATAGGAGCGTCACATTTCCCCTCCGACGTGATAGATTCTACCTCTGTTCCTCAAGTTCTTTGCAGCTATAATAGAGTGAATGGTCTAAGGGATGACCCTCCGCTGGGGCTTAGTTGCGCGTGCAACGGAGTGAACCGTTGAGGTGATCTTAGTATCTAGGGCTTAATTGTGGTTAAGGACCTTCCACCTAGACCAAAGGGTTAGGTCTATAATTAGGAAGGGATTTATCACTTGGAATCCCTAGAGCTCTTTGCAACTCTATTCGCGTGCGAGGTTGAGAGGTTATCTAATCTCTCCTCCGGGACATGTATAGAGTTAGGCATAGTTGACCTTAGATTTGGGACTATGTGATTAAGGATTTCCACGACTCACCATTGCGTCGATTAGGAAGCATAATAGGGGTTTCTTGCACTTGAAACAATTATCTTAGGCGGAGAATTATCCGAGTACCCCATCTTTATCGATTGCCTTACCTCCTCCTTTTCTCGTGCTCTTTTACTTGTTGTTTTTACTTTTGAGAATTGAATCATTTTCACACTTATCACTACTGACCTTTGACATAGCTAAGAATTTGATTAAGTGGTTTTATTCCCGATTCCCCGTGAATTCGATACCTGCTCATCCGGGATTAATTCTTCGACAAACCCGTACACTTGCGCGATATACGCAAGGGGACCTTGTCATTTATATTTTCATCGAGGTAATGCAAACGGGCACACATTTACGTCATGGATCTCCTTTCTTCTTTAATAACAGACATGTTTGTGAACATCTTGTTCTATATGCACAAGTCGGAATGCTTGAATGTGACTGTAATTGTGCCCCTCCAAATAGTTGTGCTAACTCGAGTACGAGGAGGTTGGCACACATTCATGCATCTGGAACCCGACCTATGTCTTCGCGTTTGAACCTTAGCAAAATTTCCTCCAAATTAGGGCATTACGACCCACATTGGCTTCTTTCTCTCATAATCGGCCTCACAACCCTACCTGCATGAAAGTAACATAAATATACCCATATTAGCATTAAAACCGAAGAAAAGTAATGCTCAACACAAGGAAAGAACACTTCATATTCTTATCGCACGAGCACTTATCAATATTGCTTGGCAAGCTTGCCTGTGGTCTTTCCGATAAGGGCTTCGCAATTTGACCCACTTGATTTTCTAGGTTGTGTAATAAAGCGGTGTGGTTGCAAAGTGTTTCCTCGACCGATTGGAACCCTGTATCTGATGATTGCATAAATCTAGTCAAGGCTTTCTCTAAGTCATTTATTCAGGTTTCAAAGCCGGACACTCTATTGTCCATGTTTGGGGCTTGTTGTTGTTGGAAACCTGGTGGAGCCATGGCCTTTGGTTGTCCTTGGTTGCTCCATGAAAAGTTGGGATGATACTTCCAACTCTGATTGTAGGTGTTGCTATATGGATTACCTTGGTTCCTCATTACATTACCGTCAAAGTCAATTTTCTCCACTAAAGATACATCACCCATAGAGATCAGGAAATTAGAGGAATCATGTCCTCCGCCACACCCGGTGCAAGTAGTCATGGCCGCCACTCTATTCAAAGTTAGAAGGTCTAACTTCTTACTCAATGATTCCACTTGTGCTGCCAAAGAAGTGACTGTATCTATTTCATGGAGCCTGGCCACCTTTTTCTTTTCCTACGCATTCCACTGATAACTGTTCATGGCCATGTCTTCTACTAACTGTTGGGCTTCTTCTGAGGTTTTACTCCCCATTGTACCTCCCATGGCAGCATCTAGTAATTGCCTTATACTCGTATTTAACCCATTATAGGAAGTTTGAATGATCATCCATTTGGGAAATCTTTGTTGTGGGCACCTCTGCAAAAGGTCCTTGAAATGCTCCCATGTGTCAAACAATGATTCCAATTCCATCTGCACGAACAAGGATATCTCATTGCGAAGTGTGGCCAACTTTCCCGTGAGGGAAGTATCTAGCAAGAAAAAGCTTCGACCATCTCATTCCAAGTCGTGATGGATGCTTTTTGGCAAGGAATGAAGCTATTGCTTGGCTCTTCCATTTAGAGAAAATGGGAAAGCCCTCAATCTAATAGCATTATCCGATACACCGTTAATCTTCAGCATATCACAAACTTCCAAGAAGTTTTCTATGCAGTTATTTGGATCCTCATCTGTCAAACCATTGAACTGCGCTGACTGCTGAATCATCTGGATAAATGTGTGTTTCAGCTCAAAGTTCAAAGCAATAATCAGTGGTCACACAATGTTAGATTATGTCCCCAGTACTGATGGTCTGGCGTAATCAGCTAATGTTCTCTATTATTCATTTTGCTCAGACATGTTGCTAGATCCTTCAACTTCCACTTCAGCTAGATTTGATGGTTCTTGCACAGGTTCTTTCAATTTTCTTCATAGTGTACATTTGAGTTCGAGATCTTCTTTAATTAATATCGAAGGATTTCCTCGGGTCATAACCTGAAGCTGTACCAAAAGAAGAAGAACAAATCAGAACGATGATAGAAAAAGAAGATGTGAAGTAGAATGAATGAACGAATAGCTTAGAAAACACAGTGCAAAGTATCTCTAAACACCTACTCCCCGGCAACGGCGTCAAAAACTTGGCAACGCCCCTTGTGCATGTCCCGCAAGTGTACGGGTTTATCGTGTAATAGGCAAGAAAGAAATACTTAAATTATTTCTTAACCAAGTGAAGATGAATAATGATTATGTTGATAAGATGAAATGTAATCAAGAATAAAAAAAAACAAGAAAGAAAAGCACAAGTAAGTGAGAGATGAGGCAATCGATATAAATGGGTACTAGGATATTGTTCCGCCAAGTACAATCGTTTCAAGTGAAAAACCAACTATTATGTCTCCTAACTTATGCATTAATAAGCTGTGGAAATCCTTCAATACACGGTGCCAAATCTAAGGTCGACAGTGACTAACTCTATACTACGGATTCCAAGTGATAAACCCTCTACCTAGATATAGACCTAACCCTTTGGTCCAGGTGTGAGGTCCCTAGTCAGAATTAAGCCCTAGATGCTAAAATCACTTCAACGCTTCACTCCGTTGCCTCTACAACTAAGCCCCAGCGGAAGGTCATCCATTAGCCCATTCACTGTACTATGACCGGAAATAACTAAAGGAATTAGAGGTAGTATAAATCGCATCAAAGGGGAAAGGGGACGCTCCGCTACCTCTCGACTCACCCTTTAACCCTCTCCAATCTAGCTTTGTCTAACCCTCATGGTGTGTCACTCACTCACAAGACTTACCAATATGAACTCTCAACCCTAGTGTCACTCTAAGGGAGGATTCATTCAATCAAACATTCAAGATTGGAACTCAAATAAAACATCAATTAATGAAAATATAATAGAAGGTTTAATGAAACAAATACATCCTAAGGTTCACAAATCCAAGTACCCACTAGGGGGTTTAGCTCTCTATGGAGCTAGTTACAGTCAACAATGCAAATTGAATGTAAAAGCAAGTAATCCATAGAAAACCCCCTCGATAGTCATGATGATGGTCTTGTGGAGAAGCCTCGTCTCCTCCAAAGGTCCCCTTGTCCGGCCTAGGACACACCTCGCCGGATCGGAGCTGACGAAAGCTCTCCCAATAACCTTCTTCCAAGTGGAGCGCAATTTTGAAGCTAAAAAACCTCTCCAAAAACCCTACCAATACCTCTCAAAACCCTAGCCGCAGCCCCCTCTCAAGTTTGGGAAAGAATGAAGAAAAGAATGCTGAAATCGGGGCTGAATCGCGGATTAAATAGGGCTGAAATCGGGCATCCACACGCCCCTTTGGATATGCCGCACGGCCGTGGAATTTCTGCAGGGCGTGGATAATTTTGACACGCCAATGTGGATTCCCTGGAATTCTCTTTTTCGGCCGGCTATGAAAAGTACCTACTACAATAATTTGCTACATTGTTTGCTACAATACTCTGCAATGCCGGCCTGAAACACTGCTGAATCCATTTTTTCATCGAGTTAACATCAACGGGCACATGTTTACGTCATAGATAGCTTTGCTTTTTTCAATAACTGCCTCATTGGAGAAAATCCTATGATTAATGCACAAGACGGGATACCCGAATGTCTCGCCTTTGCACCACTCCAAACCATTATGCTATCGTCAATACATGGAGGTTGGTACACATTCTTGCATCTTGAACCTGACTTATATGTTCGCTTTTCACCCTTCTCAAGATTTCCTCCAAATAGTGCATTCACGATCTACATTGGTTTCTTTTTTAACATTCGACTTCACAACCCTATATGCATGAAAGTAACACAAATGCACAAATATTATCGCTAAAACCTAATAAACGTAATGCTCATTAGGTAAAAGAACACCTGCATTTCATCGCACAGCACTTATGATAAGTGCTTGTGCGATATGAATGCGTAGTGTTCATTCCTTATGTTGAACATTTCTTTTCTCAGGTTTTTACACTAATATGTGTGTTTTTATGTTACTTTTATGCAGGTAGGGTTGTGAGGTCGAGTATGAAGGAAATAGGCCAATGTGGATCATAATGCACCTATTTTGGAGGAAATCTTGCTAAGGTTCAAACGCGAAGACACAGTCGGTGTGAGATGCTAGAGTGTGCCAACTCCTCGCATTCGAGTGAGCACATCCATTTGGAGGGGCACAAAGACAGTCACACTCGAGCATTCCGACTTATGCACATAAGAAAAAGAGCTCCACCGACATGTCTATCAATGAAGAAGCAATTGATTCACGATGTAAACGTGTGCCGGTTTGTGTTACCCTGATGAAAATATGGAATTGGGAAGTTATTCAGGTCGAAGACTGTAGTAGAGAAATGAAGCAACACTGTAGCATGCACTGTAGCAGCAACGTTTACAGCCAGCCAAGAAATCAGAGAAACAGATAATCCACACGGACGTGTGGAAATTATCCACGCTTGTGTGGAAATTCCGCACGGGCACGTGTACGCCCAAGCCCGTGGAGTCGCCTGATTACAGCACTATTTAAAGCCGATTCAGCCCCGATTTTGGTATTCTTTTCTCCATCTTTTCTCCAACTTGAGAGAGGGCTTTGGCTAGAGTTTTGAGGGGTATTGGCTAGGGTTTTTGGAGAGGTTCTACGGTTCCGATATCGCAAATCGTTTGGAAGAAGGTTATTGGGAGAGCTTTCGTCGTCATCGATCCGGCGAGGTGTATCCTAGGCCGGACAAAGGTTTCCTTGCGACGAGTAGAGGACTCTCCATAAGACCATCGACACGACCATCGAGGGGGTTTCTTTATGGATTCATTGCTTTTACATTCGATTTCTTTGATTGTACTTAGCTCCATGGAGAGCTAAACCCCTAGTAGGTACTTGGGTGATTGTAAACCCTAGGATTTATTCGTTTCATTGAACTTCTTTATTATGCTTTCAATAAATTGATGTTTATTGTGAGTTCCAACCTTGAATGCTTGATCGTATGAACATTTCCCCTTGAGTGACACTAGGGTTGAGAGTTCTTGTTGATAACCTTGTGAGTGAGTGACACACCACGAGCGTTAGACAAAGCTAGGTTAGAGAGGGTTGAGAGGGTGAGTCGAGAGGTACATGGAGCGCCCGCTTCCTCCGACGTGATAGATTCTACCTCCGCTCGAGTTCTTTGTTGCCATAATAGAGTGAGTGGTCTAAGGGATGAATCTCTGGGCTTAGTTGCGCGTGCAACGGAGTGAAGCGCTGAGGGGATCTTAGTTTCTAGGGCTTAATTGTGGTTAGGGACCTTCCACTGACCAAAGGGTTAGGGTCTATAATTAGGAAGAGATTTATCACCTGAATCCATAGAGCTCATTGCAACTTTATTCGAAAAGTAGGTTGAGAGCTTATTTAATCTCCTCCGGGACATGAATAGAGTTAGGCATAGTTGACCTTAGATTTGGGGACTATGTATGTAAGGATTTCCACGACTTACCATTGCATTGATTAGGAAGCATAATAGAGAGTTCTTGACTTGAAACGATTATCCTAGGTGAAGCATCATCCCTAGTATTATCGAATGCCTTACCTCCCTCCCTTACTTTTGCTCTCTTTACTTATTGCTTTTTAATTGTTGAGAATTGAATCATTGTTACACTTATCATTGTTGATATTCCACATAGCTAAGAATCGACTAAGTGTCTTTTACTCCCCTACTCCCTCGGGATCTCGAGCACCCGCCACCCGGGATTATTATTTCGACAAACCTCGCACTTCCCGGGATATACGCAGGGACCTTGTCAAGTTTTTGTCGCCATTGCCGGGAGCTAGGTGTTTAGAGATACTTTGCACTTTGTTTTCTTAGCTATTTCACCACATATCTCTAATTCATATCTTCTTATTCTATCATCAACTGATTGTCTTTTTCTTTTCTTTTTGGTGCAGCCCGTGTTATGACTCGATGGAATCCATCAATATTGATTGAAGGAGACCCCTCGAGCTTTTAACGCATACTTAGAAGAAAAGGGAAAGAGCCCGTGCAAGAACAACATAATCCAAATTGATTTGAAGTAGAAGTGATCTCGAAAAACAACGAACACTATCCAATTATCCTGACATTCAAAGGTCGGGGACACAATCGAGTATTGTGCAGCCCCCCAATTACAAATCTAACTTTGAGCTAAAGCCGACATTCATCCATATGTTGCAAAGTCTAGCATGACACTCAACGGTCTTGACTGATGAGGATCCAAACAAATACATAGAGAGCTTCCTCGAGTGTGCGACATGCTAAAGATAAATGGTGTGACAGATGATGCCATCAAATTGAGAGCCTTCCCATTTTCTTTAAAGGGGAGAGCAAAAGCAAAGGGCTACACTCATTACCTAGAGCATCAATCACTACATGGGAGGAGATAGTAGAAGCTTTTCTAGCCCGTTATTTCCTCCCGAAATCAAAGAAATCTTAGGAATGAGATCTCATCCTTTGTGCAGCTTGGAATTGGAGTCTCTATTTGAGACATGGGTAAGGTTCAAGGAACTCCCACGAAAGTGTCCGCAACATGGATTCCCGTGAGTGGATGATTGTTCAAACCTTCTACAATGGTTTGAACCCCTAGTACAAGGCAACTCTTGGATGCGGCTGCAGGAGGTACCTTTAGGGTAGCAAGACCCCGATGAGGCTCATCAATTGATTGAGGAAATGGGGTTAAATAGCTACTGCTGGAATGCTAGGGAGAAGAAAAAAGTGGTCAGTCTCCATAAAATTGATGCGATAACTTCATTGGCGGCCCAAGTGGAGAGTTTGAGTAAGAAGCTATATCTTATAGCTTCGAATAGAGTTGCGGCCGTAACCAATTGCACCGGGTTGTGGTGGAGGACATGCTCCTCCGATTGCCCAATCGCCATTGGTGATGTTTCTTCGCTGAGAACGCTTGACTTTGTAGGTAATGGCATGAGACCCTCAAGGAATCCATACAAAGAACACTCTACAATTCAAAGTTGGAAGAATCATCCCAATTTTTCATGGAGTAATCAAGGACCATGAAGACCATGGGGCCATCGGGTTTCCAACAACAAAGAACTAAGCCCTCAAGTGGAAAAACAGAATTTCGTGCTTGGAAAACCGGATGACAGATTTGGAGAAGCATTTGGCTAGATTTGTTCAATCGGCAAATACAAGGTTTGAATCAGTCGAGGCTACACATCGCAATCACACCGCCTCCTTGCACAACCTTGAAAAATCTGTGGGGCAAATTGCGTAAGTCTCTCTCCGAAAGGCCACATGGAAGTTTACCAAACAACACGGAAACCAATCCTAGAGAACATGTGAAGGCGATCACTTTGAGAAGTGGTCGTGAGGTTGAAAGGAGGCTTCCGAGTGAAAAGCCGAAAGAACATGCACCCGAGGTTGTAGAGGTTGAGGAGGGAGTAAACAATGCGAAAGAGGTGCACCCCAACCATTCAAGCCAAGAATCCCTTACCCCTCTTTATTGAAGAAATACCAAGGGGATGAACAGTATAAGAAGTTCCTGAGTTTATTCAAGCAACTCCACATCAATATTCCTTTTGTAGAGGCATTGGCTCAAATGCCTAAGTACGCGAAGTTCCTGAAAGACCTATTGACCAATAAAAGGAAATTAGAGGAGAGTGCTTCAGTGGTGCTAAATGCTTCATGCTCGGCGGTGTTGCAAAAGAACATGCCGAACAAGAAGAAAGACCCTGGAAGGTTCATCATTCCGTGTAACTGATAAGTGCTTGAGTAGACATATTTTTATATATGTTTTACATGCATTGAGCATCATTTTTACTGTGGTTTATGTCTCATATTGTGTATTTGGTGTTCTTTTTATGCATATAGGTTGTGAATGCCTTGAAGAGTAAAAAGGAAGCAAAGATAGGCTATAAAGACACAATGTTGGGAGTTCTTGTTCAATTCAAGGACCAAGACACGAGAGCAGCTCATAAACGTGGAGATGTGTGCCAACTCCAAGAAGATTCAAGTCAATTCACCATTTGAAGGGCACAAAGGCAGCCACATCTTCATATTCCTTCTCTTTGTGAAGATTGCAAGACCTCTCAAAGATACGCCGATGAAGAAAAAGTTTTATAGCCTACCACATGGACGCGAGCCCGGCCGTAGCAGTGATTCACTCGCTCATGCGGCCGCGCGGAAATCTCCGTGATGCCCGCGTGAAATTCTTGCAGCCCACGCGGGCGCGTGGAAAATCCACACGGCGCGTGAGGGCACGTGATAGACGCGATCTAAGGCCTATAAATAGCTGCTTTTGCCCTATTCTTTTCTCATCTTTTGTGCGGCTCTTGAGGGGTGAGACGGGCTAGGGTTTGGAGAGGAGGTCTTTATGCGGCTTTGGTGCTTCATCACCAACTTTGATCGATTCCTCCTCCGTCATAGCATCAAGGAAGCCACCGTGAACCTAGCTCGGAGTGGGTCCTTCAAGACGCCGAAGCTCTCCATCAAGGCCATCAGCTCATAGCATAAGGGGGTTTATTTCTATGGTTTTAATGTACTTTCATTCATTGATGGTGTGTTTTGTATGTTGCTCCATGGAGGGCTAAAACCCTAGAGGGTATTTTGGGCTTGTGAACCCTAGGATTCTCATCTTTTGTGAATTTTCTTTGTGTTTCTATTTAATCCGAGTTTGATTAAGTTTCATTCTTGATTGTTTAATGCTTGCTTGTCTTATTGATCTTATGGTTATTTGGTTTGGTATGATTTGTTGCCTTGGTAGGAGAGAGATCTCCATTAGGGTTAGAACCTCAAGATTGAAGAGGGTTGAGAGGGTGAGTCATGAGATAGTGAAGTGTCCCCTTTCCCTACAATTGGTGTATTCTATCTCCATTCCCTAAGCTCTTGCAACCATATTTGGTGGGAGGCATGAGATTGCCTCGATTTCTCCGCCGACCTTGTAGGGGGTTAGGATCCTTCACCGGGAATTAGGGTTGGATCAATCTTTAGGAATTGGATACACGCTTTGGAATCCCTAGAGTGCTTTATGGTCATATGTGGTGTGAGGTGTTGAGATTGAGCGATTTCTCCACCGGGACCTCGAGGGGGACTAGTATCGGTGATCTAGAGATAGACCCATTATGTTTGGATTTCCACCTACTTAACTTACTCATCATAGAAACATTTTGCTTATCTCGGTACCTAATACCCTGAATCCCTAGGGGAGCATTACCCAATACTCCCACTTTTAATCGATTGAGATTCTCCTTCCATTTTACCCTTGCATATTCGCCTCCGGTGTTCATCTCTTCAGCACATTAGATCACCACACCGCTTTCATTTATCATTAGGTTAGAAAGCAGAGAAGAAGTTAGTACTAGTAGCCCCTGCTCCTCGGGGATTCGACTCACCCACTCACCGGGTAATTATTACTCGACACTGCTGCACTTGCGGTTTACACACGCATATTCGGACGTGTCGTGAACATCGGCAACTCGGTGAGGAAATGGCATCATGATCTGTAGGGCAAGTATCAACGCCATGCCATATACTTTCTTCCAAAAAGCTAGGCTTAGGACAGCCCAGCCTACCTGGATGACTTTACAATCATGGACCGGTCAAGACGACATCGTAGAGGCATCATTGAAGACGTGTTTGTCAAGGTGGACAAGTACATTTTTCTAGTTCACTTTGTAGTGCTAGATGTCGATAAGGATGCGGATGTACCCTTGATACTTAAGTAGACCGCTCTACGGACTTCCAAAGCATTGATTGACATGGACGGCGTGAGAGCTCACATTGAGAGTTGAGATGACAAGCTCACATACCGCCTTTGCTCAAGCTATGCGGCATTCTCTTGATTTTTGATGACACTTTATACTTTCTAGACACTATTGATGAGCTTGTTGATGAATATATGCAGTGAAAATGTTCAACCCGGATCCATATGAAGGTTTGTTCGACCAAGATGAGAGCAATGAAGAAGTAATGATGCTTGGTCTCGACCGGAGAAGAAACATCTACCCCCGGGGATCCTTGAAGACGGTGTTCGAAAATGAAGAGGGCCTCGGAGACGCCACTGAAAATGCTCCAAGATTGTTGGAGATGTACATGAGCCAAGGATGTTGGACGAACCATTGCTAGGTTATCCGAAGCCCGAGAGTACACCCTCTACCCTCAAGAGGCTTTGATCATCATGCTTTCAAGCCATGGGTAAAAGGGTAATCTTCATTTATGAACCCCCGTGAGGTAAGAAAGATACGTCAAGCTTAGTGACATTAAACAAGTGCTTCTTGGGAGGCAACCCAAGTGTTTATTGTTCTCGCACCTTTTAGTTTAGTTTGTTTTCATGAATAAACTGCTAAGTGTTGGTGTTTCAATTTTTAAGTGCTTGTGCTGCTATGTTGTTGTGGGTTTTTAAAAGAACTCATTGTGTGTTTTGTTGAGAGTTTGCGAAGTTTGGTCGTTTGACTTCTATTACGTGTTTTTATCTGGTAAATTTTTCATAATATAGTAGGCTCTGAGTGTGTAAACATGTTCAGAATAGTTCTGCAGAGCCTGCAGGTTTTTCTAAGTCATCCAGGGAAAACACACAGGCGTGTGGAATTTCCACTCGCCCGTGGGTGTATACTGCAAGCTCATCCAGAGAAGGCACAGGGGCATGCAGTTGCCCATTGAACGACCATGCAACTGGTGCACGCCCGTGGTTAATTTCCCAGATGGGCGTAAACTCCCTCGCAGAGTTGGGCAGATTTTCCCGAGAGCACACAGGGCCGTGGACTCGCCGCTATGGGTGACCTTGTGAACCACACACGGGCGTGGGTAATGCATGGGTAATTTCCGCACGCCCGTGTGAGAGCAGTCAGAGTCAAAGGAGCATTTTCCCGAGAAAGCACAGGGACGTGTGTACGCTCCTCTAGCGCTCTCGAAGTGAGGCGCACGGGCGTGGCTAATTTCCACATGCCCACGGGAATACACCGAATTCCAAGAGACATGATTTTCTCCTTAAAAACCTTGTGATCCGTCTCATTCTTCATCTCTAGTCGCCGAAAAACGGTTCCCGATCATCTTTCCGATCCTTCATCGCTGTTTGGAGGAATTTTCTTCACAAATCTTACCGAATTTCAGAAGTTTTCATATTCATCTCTTCGGTAACCTTCTTATCCTCTTTTCTTCGCCAATTATGGTTTTTCACCGATTGAATACTTTTAAATGTGAATTTTCATGCATGATGGATGTGTAGTAAGCATTTAGAAGTGGTTTTAAATTGAATTATTAAGATTTATTGTGCACCCGCAAGGGAGTTTCATCGCTCGCAGATCCACACGCAAGGCGTAATTTCCACAGTGCCTGTGGAATTCTCGCAAAGATATTGCTTCCGAGATTTTTGATTGTTTTCTCTTTTGCACTACGTATATGGCACCTCGCGCGAAGAAGAACGTAAGTGAAGCGCCTCGCACTCACCCTCACCCGAAACGATATATGTGGAATCTCGAACGCCGAGCATCACCCCTCGCTCGAGAGACTTTTTAGCACTTGGGTCTGGTCGACTTTGCTTTTCATGGATGCACAAGTGCTTCGAGATATTCAAAGCAGGTGAGGAGGTAATTAATGAGATTGATGAGATGTCAGGGCAAAGTGAAGTCGAGGAGGTTGTCAATATTAGTGAGCCAGCTATCGCAAGACCGACGCTAGAGGTTTTAGGCCCTTTGAGTTTTTGATTATCGCATGGGAGAGTTGACACTGCGCAGGGGCTATGGCAGCTTTTGGGCATTCGGACATCCATTCTCTCGTGAGCGCCACCGAAGTTTTTGATTAGGACGGGCCCGCATGACGATGTCGCTTATACAGGTACCATGGAGTATGGCCGACTACCAGTAGACTTTTCAGTGTCAGTCACTCCATATCATGTGTACAGGATTTTGTGTGGACGTGGGGAGTACGAACCGGGATTGTCGAAGGCCTCTAGTTTGTCCCGCTCCGCTTATAGACACGCACATCGCAGTCATCAGCAGTCCATGACGGGTCGAGAGTATAACACACCGCTTTGACCACGCTGGATCCGCTTTATACTCTACGGCCCGCAATATACCACTTTTACTTAGGGTGCATTCTAGCGTATGTTTTGCGTACATCTGTGGTCAATCGATTTGAGAGTGGGTCTACTATTTGTCAGCCCTTATATTACTGCACTCATTTTGGGAATGGGTTTGGGCGACGCTTCTACGTGGTAGCCGAGAGGATAGCTTGTGCCCACTCATCTTATGCTCGATACGATTAGGATGATGGGGTTGGTACAAAGGTTTGGGGCCGTGGGGTTTATATTTCTCACCATAGCCACTACCGAGACCACTGTGAGCTAAGGAGATAATGCGGGGGTGCTCCAAATGGACTCTCCATCTTTGTAGCACCGGGTACTCAAGCTTATGACCGTATTGAGTGGTCGGAAACCGATGTTAGAGAGATTCAGATCGAGATAGCGGAGCTCCTGGCATGTAGTCGGCCCTGCATACGATCTTATGGCCCGATCTCAAATTCATTCGAGATCTCCCGAGACCTGCATCCTCGGCTCCTCTAGCACCTCCATCCCCAATCCCCAAAGACCGGATTACCCACTATATGCCACCTCAAAGAAGCAGCTAGCAGACAAAGAGCCTCGAGAGCGACTCCCGACACTCGACTTTTTTATTTCCTTTTGTGCATTTTTACTTTTTATTCTATTTTCTTGTTTTTTTAGACTTGTTCACACAGAAAGGATTTTTTCTTCTAAGTTTATGTTATGTTGCATTTACCAACTTGTATTCATTGCTTCATCTTTTATGCACTCGAGTTATTTTTTTGTTTTTTTCTTGAGCTCCCTCAACCCCTCATGTATGCGCAGTGTATGGTCTTGTCATCTTGGGAATTGAGACTTAGTCATGGCACGGCCAAGGTGCTTTCTGCACTTGGCTGCGTGGAGCTTTTACAAACCTGCTGGAACACTACTCCCAATGGATTAGCTTCATCAAACGCAACACTAGTAGTCAGGGGAGTTGTTTTGACTGCTTCTCCCACATCTATTTTTGAATGGTATATTTTGAGTGAGCTTGCATGTGTACATTGAGGACAATGTACAACTTAAGTGTGTGGGGGAGTTTCATAATGCGCACATCTTTTCTATTGTTCTTGATTGATATATGCTCACATAGCCAATGGCGGTTCACCTTAGTTGCAATGATTGTATTCTTAAGTCTAGGAGAATTGTTAACATTGAATGTTTTCATGATCTAGTTCTTGCTTGAAATTTTAGGAATGTTTGCCCGATTTACACTTAGTGCACTACTCACTCTCTGAACTATATTGGAAACTCATGTTTGATGTTAAAGGGACTAGTTAGGTTTACTTCTTTTGCTAAATTAAAAAAAGAAATTAAAATTAAAAGAAGGAACAAAATAGTTTTATTGTTAATTTGTATTTGTAGGCTGGAAAGAGCTACCACCTATGAAGTATGAAGCTACTCTCACAAGTCGGATACTAGTTATGCCCTAATGAGAGAAAGAGCTATCTCATAGGATGAGTGAAAGCTACCACTCGGGTAGAAAGAGCTACCACCTCGAAAGTGTGAAAGCCACCTTAGCGGCCGCTTTGGAAAGGGCTACCTTAGAGGATGTGTGAAGCTACTACCATCTTTTAAAATTTTTGTCACTTTTGTAGATAAATAAGTCCCTTGTACTTAGAACTTCGAGGAGTGTACTTTGGGTTGTTTTGAGTGAGTTCACACACATACACGAAATTCGGGTTTGTTGTCCTTTTTTATTCAAGTTTTTAGCTAGAGCATTGATTTTTCGTGATATAGTGTTGAAATTTTTCTTACTTGCGTAATACTTTTTTGTATGCCTCAAAGTGAACCTAAGGCCAAGCACTTTCAATATTTTCTTCATTGATGCACAAATGTTTTAATGTTTGCTTTCGAGGACAAGCAAAAGCTAAGTGTGGGGAGTTTGATAAGTGCTTAGTGCGATATGAATGCGAAGTGTTCATTCCTTATGTTGAGCATTACTTTTCTCAGTTTTTTACACTAATATGTGTGTTTTTATGTTACTTTTTATGCGTGTAGGGTTGTGAGGGTCGAGTATGAAGGAAATAGGGCCAATGTGGATCATAACGCACCTATTTTGAGGAAATCTTGCTAAGGTTCAAACACGAAGACATAGGGTCGTGTGAGATGCTACAGTGTGCCAACCTCCTCGTGATTCGAGTGAGCACATCCATTTGAGAAGCACAAAGGCAAACTACACTCGAGCATTCCGACTTATGCACATAAGAACAAGAACTCCACCAACATGTATGTATATCAATGAAGAAGCAAGTGATTCACGACGTAAACGTGTGCCCGTTTGTGTTACCCCGATGAAAATATGGAATTGGGAAGTTATTCAGGTCGAAGATTGCAGTAGAGAAATGCAGCAACACTTTAGCATGCACTGTAGCAGCAATGTTCACAGCCGGCCGAGAAATCAGAGAAACAGATAATCCACACGGACGTGTGGAAATTATCCATGCTCGTGTGGAAATTCCGCACGGGAGTGTGTACGCCCACGCCCGTGGAGTCGCCCGATTCCAGCCCTATTTAAAGCCGATTCAGCCCCGATTTTGGTATTCTTTTCTCCATCTTTTCTCCAACTCTGAGAGAGGGCTTTCGGCTAGAGTTTTGAGGGGTATTGGCTAGGGTTTTTGAGAGGTTCTACGGCTCCGACATCGCAAAATCATTTGGAAGAAGGTTATTGGGGAGAGCTGCTCAAGCATCGATCCGGGCGAGGTGTATCCTAGGCCTGACAAAGGATCCTCTATGCATCGAGTAGAGGAATCTCCACAAGACCATCGACTACGACTCATCGAGGGGGTTTATTTATGGATTCATTACTTTTACATCTCGATTTCTTTGATTGTACTTAGCTCCATGGAGAGCTAAAACCCCTAGTGGGTACTTGGGTGATTGTGAACCCTAGGATGTATTCGCTTTCATTGAACTTCTTTATTATGCTTTCAATCAATTGATGTTTATTGTGACTTCCAACCTTGAATGCTTGATCGTATGAACATTTCCCTGAGTGACACTAGGGTTGAGAGTTCTTGTTGGTAACCTCTGTGAGTGAGTGACACACCACGAGCATTAGACAAAGCTAGGTTGGAGAGGGTTGAGAGGGTGAGTCGAGAGGCAGTGAGCGCCCCCTTTCCTCCAACGTGATAGATTCTACCTCCGCTCCCGAGTTCTTTGCGTGCCATAATAGAGTGAATGGTCTAAGGGATGAATTTCACTGGGGCTTAGTTGCGCTGCGAAACGGAGTGAAGCATCTGAGGGATCTTAGTATCAAGGGACTTAATTGTGGTTAGGGACCTTCCGCCTCGACCAAAGGGTTAGGTCTATAATTAGAAAGAGATTTATCACCCGAATCCCTAGAGCTCATTGCAACTTTATTCGAAAAGTGCGAGGTTGAGAAGTTATTTAATCTCTCCTCCGGGACATGAATAGAGTTAGTATAGTTGACCTTAGATTTGGGACTATGTATGTAAGGATTTCCATGACTTACCATTGCATTGATTAGGAAGCATAATAGAGAGTTCTTGCACTTGAAACGATTATCCCTAGGTGAAGCATCATCCGAGTATCCCCATCTTTTATCGATTGCCTTGCCTCCTTCTTACTTTTTGCTCTCTTACTTGTTGCTTTTTAATTGTTGAGAATTGAATCATTGTCACACTTATCATTGTTGATATTCCACATAGCTAAGAATCGAATTAAGTGTCTTTACTTCCTACTCCCTGTGGATTCGATACCCGCTCACCCGGGATTATTACTCGACAAACCCGGCACTTTGCATGGATATACGTAAGGGGACCTTGTCAACTTATCAGGTTGTATGAGGCGGCATTCACAGATACTTGGGAGACTTTGTAGTGCTAGATGTCGATGAAGATGCAGATGTACCCTTGATACTTGGGAGACCATTCTTGCGGACTTCCAAAGCATTAATTGACATGGACGGCAGGGAGCTCACATTGAGAGTTGGAGACGATAAGCTCACATACCGCCTTGCTGAAGCCATGCGGCATTTTCTCGAATTTTGATGATACTCTATACTTTCTAGACACTACTGATGAAATTGTTGATGAATATATGCATGAGATGTTCAACCAGGATCCGTATGAAGTTTGTTTGACAAAGAGGATAGCAATGAAGAAGTAATGATGCTTGGTTCGACTGGAGAGGAAACATATACCCCGGGGATCTTGAAGAAGGTGCTCCAAAAAATGAAGAGGGCTCGGAGATGCCACCGAAAACGCTCCAAGTTTGTTGGATACGTACATGAGCCAAGGAAGTTGGACGAACCATTGCTAGGTGGTCCGAAGCCCGAGAGTACACCCTCTATCCTCAAGAGACTTTTCTCATCATGTTTTCAAGCCATGGATAAGAGGGCAACCTTCATTTATGAACCCCTGTGAGGTAAGAAAGATACGTCAAGCTTAGTGACGTTAAACAAGCGCTTCTTGGGAGGCAACCCAAGTGTTTACTATTTTCGTATCTTTCAGTTTAGTTGTTTACATCAATAAACTGTTAAGTGTTGGCGTTTCAAATTTTTGAGTGCTTGTGTCAGCGCTTTTTGTTGTGGGTAAAAAGAATCTCATTATGTGTTTTTGTTGAGAATTGGCTAAGTTTGGTCGCTTTGAGTTCTATTTCGTGTTTTTGTCCGTAAATTTTTTTCATGATAGGGCAGTGCCTCGAGTGTGTAAACATGTTCGTAATATTTCGCAGAGCCTCGCAGTTTTTTCTAAGTCATCCAGAGAAAACACACGGGCATGGGGGAATTTCCCCACGCCCATGGATGTGTACCGTGAACTCATCCGAGAGGGGCACATGGGCGGCAAACGCCTCTATGGATGACCATACGACCGGGCGACGCCTGCGGGTACTTTCCGAGAGCACAGGGGCGTGGACTCACCGTGGGTGACCTTGTAGAACCACACACGGGCATGGGCGTGGGTACTCGCGACGCCTGCGGAATCGCAGCAGTTGCTCCGCCCATCCCGAGAAAACACAGGGCGTGTGGCTGCCCCTCCGAGTTGGGCATGGAATGTCCACGCCTGCGTGGCATTTCCGCACGGGCGTGTGGATGACTTGATATTAGTCTCGGATGTCTAGGGAAGCTGCTAGGCGTGCATATGCCCTCGTGGCTCAAGCACTGAAAAGCGGTGGAGTTGCCTCACTCCACTTTCTATTTAAAAGCCGATTCAACCCCGATTTTGGTATTCTTTTCTCCATCTTTTCCCAACTTGAGAGAGGGATCTCGGGCTAGGGTTTTGAGAGGTATTGGCCAAGGTTTTGGAGAGGTTCTACTACGGCCGACATCGTCATTCTCGAGGAAGAAGGTTGGTAGGGAGCTCATCGAGGGGTCTTCTATGCCGACGAGGGAATCCTTGGACGATCTAGTAGAGAAATCTCCCAAAGACTATTGACACGACTCATCGAGGGGTTTCTTTATGGATTCATTGCTTTTACATTCAATTTCTTTTGATTGTACTTAGCTCCCATGGAGAGCTAAACCCCTAGTGGGTACTTGGGTGATTGTGAACCCTAGGATGTATTCGCTTTCTTTGAATTTCTTTATTATGCTTTCAATAAATTGATGTTTATTGTGATTTCCAACCTTGAATGCTTGATTGTATGAACATTTCCCCTAGAGTGACACTAGGATTGAGAGTTCTTGTTGGTAACCGCAGGAGGGAGTGACACACCACGAGCTGCTAGACAAAAGCTAGGCTGAGAGGGTTGAGAGGGTGAGTCGAGAGGCACAGAGCGTCCCCTTCCCTCCGACGTGATAGATTCTACCTCTGCTCCTCGAGTTCTTTGCGTGCCATAATAGAGTGAATGGTCTAAGGGGTGAATTTCCTCCTGGGGCTTAGTCTGCGCTGCAACAGAGTGAAGCGTTGAGGGATCTTAGTATCAAGGGCTTAATTGTGGTTAGGGACCTTCCGCTGGACCAAAGGGTTAGGTCTATAATTAGAAAGAGATTTATCACCGGAATCCCTAGAGCTCATCTGCAACTTTTATTCAGATGCGAGGTTGAGAGGTTATTTAATCTCTCCTCCGTGACATGAATAGAGTTAGCATAGTTGACCTTGGATTTGGGACTATGTATGTAAGGATTTCCACGACTGACCATTGCATTGATTAGGAAGCATAATAGAGAGTTCTTGCACTTGAAACTATTTTCCTAGGTGAAGCATCATCCCGAGTACCCCATCTTTATCGATTGCCTTGCCTCCTCCTTACTTTTGCCCTCTTACTTGTTATTTTTAATTGGTGAGAATTGAATCATTATCACACTTATCATTGTTGATACTCCACATAGCTAAGAATCGAATTAAGTGTCTTTACTCCCTACTCCCTGCTTTATTCAACCCCGCTTACCCGGGATTATTACTGACAAACCCATGCACTTTTATGGATATACGCAAAGGGACCTTGTCAACCTTCCACAGGGGCTTAGTTGCAAAGGCAACGGAGTGAAGCGTTGAAGTTATTTTACCACCTAGGACTTAATTGTGACTAGGGACCTCTCACTTGGGCCAAAGGGTTAGGTCTATATCTAGGAAGAGGGTTTATCACTTGGAATCCCTAAAATTCCATGTGATTCTATCAGAGTGCGAGTTGTTCAAATTTTTTTGTTTTCCATGACTCATTAATGTATTAGTTAGGAGGTATAATAGTCGGTTTCGCGACTTGAAATAATCGTCCTAGGTGGAACAATATACGAGTAGCCCATTTATATCGATTGCCTTATCTCTCACTTACTTGTGCTTTTCTTTCTTGCTTCATTTATTCTTGTTTACATTACATCTTGTCAACACAATCATTATTCATCTTGACTTGGTTAAGAAACAATTTAAGTATTTTTATTCCCTACTACCTGTGGATACGATACCCACTCACCTTGGATTTTATTACTCGATAAACCTGTGCACTTGAGGGACATACGCAAGGGATGTTGTCACTTAGTAAGATAGTAATCTTGGTAATTTTATTCCCTACTCCCTGTGGATATGATACCCACTCACCTGGGATTTATTACTTCGACAAACACGTGCACTTGCGGGTCACTCGCAAGTGGCGTTGTCACTCATTGCGTGTTCTCCCTAATTTGTCTGGTAATCTTGTATTTGGTTTTAATTTCATCTAGTAGAGTAAATTCCATCACTTTAGATTGTAGGCTGAGATAATAGGGTCCAGAAGGAATAATAGAGATCCTTTGCCCCTGTGGAATACTATCCTCTAAGGCCTTTTACACGTAGGTATTACTTGGTGATCGCATACACTTATGCGGAAGCAATCATAAGCTTTTGGAGTGGTTCAATAGCTCGAGACAACATTTCTCTTTGAAGATAATTATTGAGGAGATTTTGTTGCCACCGATCCGGGCGAGGTGTGCTTTTAGGGTCGATCAGTGGGACCTTTGAGAGGACGAGGCCACCCACAAGACCATTGGTACACGCGATAATCGGGGGTTTCCTATGGATTGGACATATTTTTACTTTCGATTTCATTATTGATTGTATCTTACTCCATGGGGACCCAAACCCCATAGTGGTACTGGACTCTGTAAACACTAGGATGTTATTGTTTCATTGAGCTTTTATTATGCTTTCCTTAATTGATGTCTTTTAAATTGTGTTCCAATCTTGGAGTGCTTGTTGAACTGATTTATCCCTTAGAGTGACACTAGGGTTGAGAGTCCATCTTAGTAGCCCTTATGGAGTGAGTGACACACCATGAGGGTTAGACAATGCTAGATTGGAGGAAGGTTGGGGAGTGTGAGTCAAGAGGTAGGAAAGCGCTCCTTCCTCCTCGATGTGATTTATGATGCCTCCATGTTCTTAGAGTTTTTGTGGTCACCAATAGAGTGAAGTGCTAAGAGAAGAATCTGTGGGGCTTAGTTGCACAAAGCAATAAGTGAAGCGCTGAAGTAATCCTTAGTATCTACGACTTAATTTTGACTCAGGGTTTTCTACATCGACCAAAGGGTTAGCATCTTATATATAGGAATAGGGTATACCGGGCTGAACCTCTAGATCTTCTTACAACCGCAGCGCGCGCAGAGAGTGAGCTGAGATCGAGCTCACTTTCTCCGGCCAGTGGCAAAGTGTGCAGAGTTGGAGTCATGAAGTTGACCATTGGTTTGGGATCAGATATTTTGGTGGATTCCATGGCTCATCACAGCATCGCTAGAGATATAATAGTAATTGGTCTTACACTTGGAAGTAATAGCTAGCGGGAGCAATGTCCTGCGAGCGCCCCGCCATCGACACTCTACCTTTCCTTGTATATTTGCCTCTTCTTATTTCTTTGGGGTTCTTTTCACATCAATTTTATTCACACTATCATTGATTCATC
>NC_052471.1:17031032-17040342 GCF_009730915.1 Dioscorea cayenensis subsp. rotundata
TTGTGGATGGGTGACACGCCATGAGGATTAGACAAAGCAAGATTGGAGAGGGTTGAGAGGGTGAGTCGAGAGATAGCGGAGCGCCCCCTTTCCCTTCGATTTGATTTACTCTCACCTCCACGCTCCAAGAGTTCTTCGTCACAGTGAGAGTGAACGGGCTATGGGATGACCTCCCGCTGGGGCTTAGTTGCAAAGGCAACAAAGTGAAGCGTTGAAGTGATTTTAGCACCTAAGGCTTAATTGTGAATAGGGACCTTCCACCTGGACCAAAGGGTTAGGTCTACATAATGGAATTGGGTTTATCACTTTGAATCTCTTGAGTGTTTTACAACTGTACACAGTGCGAGGTGTTGAGACTGATCGATTTCTCCACTGGGACTTGGTGTAGAGTTAGTCATGGTTGACCTTAGATTTGGGACCATGTATGTTAGGATCTCCATGACTCATTAATGTATTAGTTAGGAAGCATAATAGTTGGTTTTGCACTTGAAGTGATTATCTTTGGCGGAACAGTATCCAAGTACCCCACTTCTATCGATTGCCTTATCCCTCACCTACTTGTGCTTTTTTTCTTGTTTCTTTTACTCTTGTTTACACCACACCTTATCAACACAATCATTGTTCATCTTCACTTGGTTAAGTAGCAATTTAAGTATTTTTACTCCCTACTCCCTATGGATACGATACCCCACTCACCTGGGAATTTATTACTTGATAAACCTGTGCACTTGTGGGTAACACGCAAGGGGCGTTGTTAAGTTTTTGGCGTCATTGCCGGGGAATAGGTGTTTAGAGATACTTTGTACTTTGTTATATTAGCCATTCATTCATCCATTCTATTTCATATCTTCTTATTCTATCATCGTTCTAATTTTATTTTCTTATTTTGGTGTAGCTCCAGGTTATGACCTGGGGAAATCCTTCGATATTAATTGAAGGAGATCCTGAACTTGAACGTACACTCAGAAGAAGGGGAAAAGAACCTGTGGAAGAACCATCCAATCTAGCTGATGTGGAAGTTGAAGGATCTGACAACATGGCTGAACAAAATGAACAACAACGAACATTATCTGATTATGCCGGATCGTCAAGCATCGGGGACACAATCTAGCATTGTGCGACCCTCAATTCGCACTACGAACTTTGAGTCGAAAGCCCGTCATTCATCCGGATGATTCGAGCAGTGCATAGCTCAATGGTTTGGTCGATGAGGATCCAAACAACCATATAGAGAACTTCTTAGAAGTTTGTGATATCTCTGAAGATTAACAAAGGTATCGGATGATGCTATCGAGTTGAGGGGCTTTCCATTTTCTCTCAAAGGAAGAGCCAAGCAGTGGCTTCATTCCTCGCTAAAAGCATCCATCACGACTTGGAATGAGATGGTCAAGCTTTTAATTGCAAGATACTTTCCTTCGGGAAAGTCGTCCAAGCTTCGTAATGAGATATCGTCATTTGTGCAGATAGAATTGGAATCATTGTTTGAGACATGGGAGCGCTTTCAAGGATCTTTATGGAGGTGCCCACTACACGGATTTCGAATGGATAATTATTCACACTTTCTATAATGGGTTGAATCAGAGTATAAGGCAATTGCTAGATGCAGCCGCATGAGGTACAATAGGGAGTAAAACCCCGAAAGAAGCCAGACAATTAGTGGAAGACATGGCCATGAATAGTTATTAGTGGAATGCGCGGGAAAGGAAGAAAGTAGCCGGACTCCATGAAATAGATGCAGTCACTTCTTTGGCGCCCAGTTGAATCATTGAGTAAGAAGTTAGACCTTCTAACTTCTAATAGAGTTGCGGCCGTGACTACTTATACCGGATGCGGTGGACGACATGGCCCTCCGATTGCCCTCGATAGCCGCTAGGGTGGTACATCCTCCGCTGAGCAAGTTGATTATGTGGGTAATGCAATGAGAAACCAAGGCAATCCTTATTGTAATACTACAATTCAGGTTGGAGGAACACGCTAATTTCTCATGGAACAATCAAGGGCAACAAAAAGCCACCGCACCACTAGGTTTTCAACAACAATAAACCCAAACGTGGAGAATCGAGTTTCAGGTTTGGAGACCCGGATGACCGATCTAAAGAAGGCCTTGACTCGATTTGTGCAATTATCAGATACACGGTTCCAATCGGTCAAGGCTACACTTCAAAACTACACCGCGTCATTGCACAATCTAGAAAATCAAGTGGGGTAAATTATGAAGCCTCTATCGGAGAGAACACAAGGAAGCTTGCCGAGTAATACCGAGACCAACCCACGAGGACATGTGAAGGCGATCACTTTGAGATTGAAAGTAGGCTTCCAAGTGAGAAGACCAATGTTGAAGCACCGGAGATCGTAGAGGTTGAGAAGGGAGCAACCATGGAGAAGGAGGTGTCACCCCCACCTTACAAGCCGAGAATCCCTTATCCATCTAGATTGAAGAATGACCAAGTGGATGAGCAGTACAAGAAGTTTCTGGGTTTGTTTAGGTAACTACATATAAATATTCCCTTTGTTGAGGCATTATCCCAAATGCCTAGGTATGCCAAGTTCTTGAAAGATTTGTTAACCAATGAAAGAAAATTGGAGGAGAGTGCCTCCGTGATTCCAGATGCATCTTGCTCAGTGGTGTTGCAAAAGAAAATGCCGAACAAGAATAAAGACCCAGGAAGCTTCATCATCCCGTGCAACATTGGCAATTTGGGTGAAGAAATGGCATTGGCAGATTCTGGGGCTAGTATCAATGTCATGCTGTATTCTTTCTTTTACAAGCTAGGCTTTGGAGAGCCTAGGCCCACTTGGATGACATTACAATTAGCGGACCGAATGGAGAGACATCCGAGGGGCATCATTGAAGATGTGCTTGTCAAGGTGGACAAGTACATATTTCTTGCAGACTTCATAGTGTTGGATGTCGACGAAGATGTAGATATTCCTTTGATACTTGGGAGGTAATTCTTGCGGACTTCCAAGGTATTGATTGATATGGACGGCAGGGAATTGACACTGAGGGGTGGAGATGATAAGCTCACATACCGCCTCATCGAAGCCATGCATCATTCTTTTGACTTAGATGATACTCTTTATTTTCTCGACACTACTAATGCGATAGTTGATGAATATGTGCAGGAAATGTTTAATCTAGACTCGTACGATGGGTTGCTAAACCAAGAGGTGGATAACGAAGAAGTAATGATGCTTGGTCTAAAGGAAGAGGTACCATTTACTCCGGGATCATGAAAAAGTGCTCCGAAAGATGAAGAGGGGCTAGGAGCGCCGAAGAAATGCCCTCAAGGCATGTTAGGGATGTACAAGAATCGAATAAGTTGGATGAACCATTGTTAAGTGGTACCAAGCACTGATAACTACCCCTCTACCTTCAAGAGACTATGCTCATCATGCTTTCAAGTTATGGGTAAGATGGCAACCTTCATTTATGAGCCCTCGTGATGTAAGACAAGGTACGTCAAGCTTAGTGACGTTAGACAAGCGCTTCTTGGGAGGCAACCCAAGTTTTTACTGTTTTCCTAGTTGTTAGATTAGAGTTTGCATGAATAAGCATTAGTGTTGGTGTCTTGATTGTTAAATGCTTTTGTTGTGATTTTTCATGTGGATTTTTGATGTCATCGTGTGCTTTAATGTGTTTTGGCAGAGAATTTTGGTCGTTTGAGCTTAATTTCAGTGTTTTCTCTGGGTAAAGTTGCTTTATCAGGCAGACTTTGAGATTATTTATATGTTCGAGAATTTTTGCAAAACTCGCAGTGTTTTTCGAAGTGTCTAGAGAAAACACCGTCCATGTGGAATTTCCCTTGCAGGCGCAGCATTTTTTTATTCGAACTCATCCAGTGGGCAGCGGGGCGTGGACTTGCCCGTGTGAACGACCTTTTGACTGTCTATGCTCGTGTGGAATTTCTGCATGGGCGTGCGTTTTCCTACAGAGACTTACAAATTTATCCCGACAAATACGAGTGGACTCGCCTACGTGGATGACTTCTCCCATAAGCGTGCAGAGTGAGTAATTTCCGTGCGCCCGATGTGGATCTCTGCAGAGAGTTTCTCCTCCATCCCGAGAATACACAAGGGCGTGCGTCACTGTAAGCACCTAGTAAGAATCCACGCCGTGGGAAATTTTCGCCGGGCGTGTGGAATACTTAGAGTTGTTCTCGGGTTGGATAGAGGAACCACAGGGGCATGCGTCTGCCCCTGTGGGTCGGGCACATAGGCGTAGGTAATTTCCGCACACCTATGTAAAAACATCTGAGATCTGATGGAGTGTTTCCTAGAGGCATGACGATGCATACATACGCCTCGTGAGCTCTCTAATGGGTCACGGGCGTGGGTATTTTCCCTCACGCTGTGGTTGGCAGAATTCAAGAGACACAAGTTTTTCCTTAAAAAATCTCTCTGGCTTTCTTTTTCATTACTCCTTCAATCATTCCAAAAACACCTTTAATCACTCACCCGACTTGTCATCATTTATTTAACAAGGCCTCGTAGCGAGTTTTTCGGCCCGATTTATGAAATTCTCATCTTCTTCTTAAACCTAATTCTTTCTCCTATTACGCCATACGTGATTTTTAAACGATTTAAAATGGTAAATGCTATCCCGTCTTGTGATAAAATGGTCCGTGCATGATTAGAGTGAGTTTAGGGAATAGCATTTTTCGAGTGTATTCTTGAATTCGGGACAAGCGGCCGTCTCTTTCATGCCCCGCAAATCCACACGGGCGTGGTAATTTCCACTAGCAACGTGTGGATTTCCGCAGATGCTTTTTTTCGAGCTTTTGTGATCATTTCTTCATTAATGACTACAGTATGGCACCTCGTGCAAGGAAGCACATAGAATTCTCGAATCCCGAGCATCAAACCTGATTCGAGCGGTTATCGAGACTCAGTTTTGGGTGGTCTCACTTTGTGGCTTGAAGTGTGCTGAGTGGGGTCCAGCAAGGCAATGAGTTGGCCAATGAGATTGACAAGTTGTTGGCCGTCAAAAGCTGGCGGAGACTATTATCGATCTAAGAGCCAGCCATCCTACCGCTGACGGTGGAGGTACTCGCGTTCTTCGAGTTTGAGCAGCCATATGGGAGATTTGACATCATTGATGTCACTACGATTCGAGCGTTTCGGACGTCGGGTTTAGCATGAGTGTCCGATAAGTGCTTGTGTGATAAGAATCTACAGTATTCTTTCCTTGTGTTGAGCATTACTTTTCTCGGGGTTTTTAACGCTAATATAGGTGTATGTTATGTTACTTTCATGCGGGTAGGGGTTGTGATGTCGATTATGAGAGCCAATGTGGGTCGTAATGCACTAATTTGGAGGAAATCTTGCTAAGTTTCAAACACGAAGACATAGGTCGGGTTCCAGATGCAGGAATGTGTGCCAACCTCCGACTTGTGCATATAGAACAAGATCTCGACCAACATGTCTGTTATTAAAGAAGCAAGGCGATCCACAACGTAAATGTGTGTCCGTTTGCATTACCTCGATGAAAGTATGGATTCGGGAGTATTTCGGGGCGATCTTTGATAGCGTGGGTATTGTAGAAAATATTGTAGAAAAGTACTACGGAAAGACCTGCTGTTACGCAGGAGAAAAACAAGAAAAGCGAGAGAATCCACACGGGCGTGTGGAAATTCGACACGCCCGTGTGAAAAATCCACAGGGGCATCCACATGGCGTGTGGATTCCCAATTCCAGCACTTTAAAAGCCGATTTCAGCACCAATTTCAACATTCTTTTCTCCATCTTTTCCCCAACTTGAGAGAGGGCGGCGGCTAGAGTTTTGAGAGGTATTGGCTAGGGCTTTGGAGAGGTTATATGGCTTTGACATCGCGCGCGGTTTGGAAGAAGGTTAGTGGGAGAGCTTTCGTCAGCACTGATTTTCTTAAGGGGGAAGGATTGTAATACCTTGAACCTTTGGATAATTACTGGAAAAATATATTTAGGGTATTACTACAGTTGCAGTAAGATTTTTCTACAGAGTAATCTTGTTGAGAAACCCCAAGTGGAAAGAATAAGGACCTAAGTGTAAAAGTTTTTAAAAGATTTTGGGTTAAAGAGTAATAGAAAAAGGATTGATATAAAATGTTTCTGAAAACCAAGGACTGAAAGGTAAGATGGAGGGATCTTTTTGAAATGTTGTGTTATAATCCAGGGACCATTGGATAATTTGAAAGGACTTTTGAGAATACTATTTCATAATTCAGGGACCATTGGTGAGTTTTTCAGGGACTGTTTTGGTAATAAATTATATTTTGAGGGACTAAAAGTGAATTTCGGCTGAAAACTTAAGTTGGAGAAAACTCTAGATTTTGATGGTTCATCTTCTTCATCTTTGTGCTACAGTACCCGAGAGAAGAAAAAAAAAAAGAAAAGAGTGAGGTTTGGAGAGAAATTTGAGGAGATAAAACTTAGTACTTTGAGAGGAGAATGGATGAAGTATTCTTGGTAAGTATTTTTGGTAATTTATTTATTGATATACTTGGATGAATGTTTGTGTGTATTTTTTTGTTTGAATTTTCATGTTTTGCTTTGAAAAGAGAAAGTTTGGTGATGAAAAATGATGAGATTGTTGTTAGTAATGATTGAATGCTTGAAGTTATTTGGAAGAATCTTGTATTTGAGTTGAAATTGCTTGAAATGGAGGGATGAGATTTTTATTTATTCATGTAGTGACTCATCTGTAGCACCAAGATTAGGGTTTGGTTTAGTTAATTAAGTTGATGATTATGATGATTAAGGTGTTAATGATGATGGTTGGATTGGAATTGGTTGGGTTTTAGCCAAATTGATTTGGTTGAGTTGAATTGAATTGATTGAGTTGAGTTTGATTTGGTTTAACCAAGTTCATTTAATTGAATTGGAATTGGGTTTGGATGAGAATTGAAGTGGTTGGGTTTAATTGAATTGATCCAGTGCGGGTTTGATCAAAATCAAGTTGAGTGTGGTTGGACTTGAATGGTTTGGTTGAATTAAATTGGTTGAAGTTGATTTTGGGTTTGGTTTAGATGTTGGGCTAAAGGTTTGGGGCTGAACCAATTGGAAGAGAATTGGGTTCGGTTGAACCAAAGCTGGTTCAACAATTTGTATAAGAATTAAGTTGGTTCAAGGCTAGTGGGTTTAATTAAACCTCGGTTCGATGAATTTGAGTTTGGTTCGAGTGGAATTGAGGGTTGGTTCGAGTGGTCTAGCCCAAATTGAGTTGGCTTAAGTGCAATTGGAGACCAGTTTGATTATGCAAGGTCAGGTTTGAACCGATTGGAGTGAGTGGGCCAATAGAGAGTCTACTATTGTTCCTTGTTTTTCTTTTTATTTAAATGTGGTATTTATTTTTATTATATTATTCTGTTAGGTGTTGTTCAGGCTTGGGAGGGAGTTCCGGGCCTAGCAAGGAACTCAAGGACAC
This sequence comes from Dioscorea cayenensis subsp. rotundata, assembly GCF_009730915.1. NCBI lineage: Eukaryota > Viridiplantae > Streptophyta > Magnoliopsida > Dioscoreales > Dioscoreaceae > Dioscorea > Dioscorea cayenensis. Next base: position 17,038,438 of record NC_052471.1, read on the forward strand.
CAGGTGAGTTGGTAGTGGCTATTATTTTAAATAATTGATTAATTATTATTATTTTGAAATAATTGTTTAATTGCTAGTATTTTGGAAATAAATGTTTAAGCATTTCATTTTATCATGTTTTAATTTCAGTATAAAGGGTGAAATATACTTATATTTATTTTCCTACGATGTGCCATGATAACCCAGTATTGATACATCGGTTTGTATAATTATACGTGTTGTGAATAGTGAAAATACATGTATACGTGATTTAATTATTCAATTCATGTATTTATTTTTGGATGGGATACATATCTTTGCTTTGATTTGGAATGATTTGTGAAATCATGTGCCCGTATTAAAATGTTTTTACCAAGCAATATTTGTGGAATTGGTTTTTCATTCCTGGTATAGGAATGGTATCATGGATCTTCTTGGTATTATGCATGGTTATACTTTTGGCATTGAGCTTTGTGGAAAAATAATGTTTATTTCAGTGATGTGAATACTTGTCACGGAAAAAGGATCACGTGTTATGATTTATACGGATGGTATTATTGCTATATTTACTTGATGGTTTTGGGCGGTGGCGGGCTAAGGCCCGACTACTGCGATAGTGGGTCCCCACGGGCCCGAGCCTTTAGAGGTGGCGTGGTGGACACGAGTATTGATTTCTCACGAGGGCCCGGTTCGGGTGGGAGGCGGAGAGCCACGGCCGGGATATTCATCGGGTGGTCAGGGGGTCGAGCCCGGTGAACCGATGGGTCGACGTTAAGGGACATGAGTTCCTTGGCGGCTCTGAACCTAACCGCAGCTACCGACGAAGGTTTAGAGAGTTTTCTAGACCATGTTATCTTTGGGTGAGTGTTGGGTATTGCTTTATTTTTGAATTTAAAAATTTATGTTATTTTTGAATTGTGATGAGGCGGGTCTCTCACAAAATTTGTGTTTTACGAGAAAATCAAATTGATGTTGATCTATGTTGAATTTATGTTTCAAAGTTCTTTTAAAAATGTATTTTGCTAGAATTCGGTATTTTGGAAAAAGTTGGAAAAATTATTTGAGAAGTTGGTATTTATATACTTTATATATCACGTATTTAAGTATTTGAAATTATTAAGCCACTACCGAGCCAATTGAATGTCTTTATGTGCATGAGGAGGCGAGGACCCTAGATTGCACGATTGAGTATAGAGCTAGTCGGGGGTTGAGTCAGGGGCTGCGGTGGGTCCTCCCTTTTCTTTATTTTTTGTCATTGGTGTTGTGATCTTGTAGCGGTTGTACTCGCAAATTTGAGTTATTGTATTCATGATATTTATGTATTTGAACCTGTAGTTGGAGTGAAGCTGTAAATTGTGATTTGTAGGTCAGATTTTGTTTAAAACAGGGTGTCAGTTTCCAGTTAAAAGGGAATTTTAGCTGATGGGTGCCACATTTACCTTAGTAGAAGGGGTGGGTGTGACAAAACAACTTAAGTGTCTTTATTCCCAACTCTCTGTGGATATGATACCCACTCATCTGGGATTATTACTTCGACACCCGTGGACTAGCGGCCTGAGTATCACTTAGTTTTTCGGTTGGAGCTCGGCATGCGGGAGGCATTCTGAGACCGAGGGTACTCTCGATTACCGGCAGATTATCACGGAGCTTTGACCCCTGAGAGAGCTTACTGAGGCATTATGTGGTCGGGGCCATTATGACGAGGGGTATCCAGAGGCCACGTGCCTTTCCGACACTGCGTCCGATATCTACATACCATCATAGGCGGTCGGTGGAATGGCCGTGGTGATAGCACTAGTGTCTGAGCGGCGGGAGCTTCTATACTTGTACTCGATGGCGCGGCATATACGCGATTCATCTAGGGCACATCCTCACTGTGTACATCGAGACGTCGGGGCACTATGCTGGGTGGGAGTGATCTTCTCG
>NC_052471.1:17041342-17075905 GCF_009730915.1 Dioscorea cayenensis subsp. rotundata
GAAGCAAGTGATTCACGGCGTGACGTGTGCCCGCTATGCGTACTCGATGAAAGTATGGAATTGGGAAGTTGTCAGTGTCGAAGAGCGTAGTGAGACCAACCCAGAGCAACACTGCCGCAAGCACGCGTGAAATTCCCACAGGGCGCGTGCTCGCTCCACGCCCGTGGAGTTGCCCGATTGCAACCCTATTTAAAGCCGATTCAGCCTCGATTTTTGGTATTCTTTTTCTCCATCTTTTCCCAACTTGCAAAAAGGGTCTTGACTAGGGTTTTCGAGAGGTATTGGCCAAGGGTTTTTGGAGAGGTTCTATGGCTCCAACATTGTGATTCCATTAGGAAGAAGGTTGGTAGGGGAGCTTCGATCGATGCGTATCCTATACCGGATGAAGGAATCTCTGGACGACGTGAGAGGACTTTCCATAAGACATCGACACGACCATCGAGGGGTTTCTTTATGGATTCATTGCTTTTTACATTCGATTTCTTTGATTGTACTTAGCTCCATGGAGAGCTAAACCCTAGTGGTACTTGGGTAATTGTGAACCCTAGGATGTACTCGCTTCATTGAACTTCTTTATTATGCTTTCAATAAATTAATGTTTATTGTGAGTTCCAACCTTGAATGCTTGATTGTATGAACATTTTCCCTAGAGTTACACTAGGGTTGAGAGTTCTTGTTGGTAACCTTGTGAGTGAGTGACACACCACGAGCGTTAGACAAAGCTAGGTTGGAGAGGGTTGAGATGGTGAGTCGAGATGTACAGGAGCGTCCCCTTTCCCCTCCGACATGATAGATTCTACCTCCGTTCCTCGAGTTCTTTACGGCCATAATAGAGTGAATGGTCTAAGGGATGAACCTCCGCTAGGGCCTACTTGCGCGTGCAATGGAGTGAAGCGCTGACGTGATCTCAGTATCTAGGGTCTTAATTGTGGCTAGGGACCTTCCGCTCGACCAAAGGGTTAGGTCTAAATTCCAGGGAAGAGATTTATCACTTGAATCCCTAGAGCTCATTGCAACTCTATGCAGAGTCGAGGTGTTGAGATTGTTCGATTTCTCCTCCGGGACATGTATAGAGTTAGGCATAGTTGACTATAGATTTGGGACTATGTATGTAAGCATTTCCATGACTCACCATTGCATTGATTAGGAAGCATAATAGAGAGTTCTTGCACTTGAAGCGCATTATCCTAGGTGAAGCTCACCCGGTGATTATTACTTCGACAAACCGTGCACTTGCGGGATATACGCAATGGGACCTTTGTCAAGTTTTTGAGCGCCGTTGCGGGGAGCTGAGGCATTTAGAGATACTTTTGCAATTTGTTTTCTTAGCTATTTCACCACACATTCTATTTCATATCTTCTTATTTTATCATCGTTCTGATTTTCTTTTTCCTTATTTTTAGTGCAGCTCCAGGTTATGACCCGAGGGAATCCATCAATATTGATTGAAGGAGTCCCTAAGCTTGAACGTACACTTAGAAGAAAAGGGAAAGAACTCGTCACTAACGAAAATGCTCTAATCCAAACTGATTTGGAAGTAGAAGGATCCGAAAAATGGCGAACAAAATGAGCAACAACGAACACTATCCGATTATGCCAAACCTTGAGTGTTGGGGACATCAATCGGTATTGTGCGCCCCAATTACACTTTCGAACTCTCCAGCTCAAAAGGCGGCATTCATCCATATGCTACAATACCGCACAATTCAACGGTTTGGCGATGAGGATCAAAAGCATCACGTGAGAGCTTCCTCGAGGGTGTCGACATGTGAAGATAAATGGTGTGACGGATGATGCCATCAAATTGAGAGCCTTCCCATTTTCCTTAAAGGGAAAAAGCGAAGCGATGGCTACACTCATTACCTAGAGCATCAATCACTACATGGGAGGAGATGGTAGAAGCTTTTCTAGCCTGTTATTTCCCTCCCTGAAAAATCAGCAAAGCTTAGGAATGAGATCTCATCCTTTATGCAGTTGGAATTGGAGTCTCTATTCTGAGACATGGGAAAGGTTCAAGGAACTCCTCGCGAAGTGTCCGCAACACGGATTCCCGGAGTGGATTATTGTTCAAACCTTCTATAATAGTTTGAACCCGAGTACAAGGCAACTCTTGGATGCGGCGGCAGGAGGTACCATAGGTAGCAAAACCCCCGATGAAGCACGTCAATTGATTGAAGAAATGGGGTTAAATAGCTACCGAGTGGAACGCTTAGGGAGAAGGACAAGGTGGCGGTCTCCATGAAATTGATGCGTAACTTCATTGGCGGCCGAAGTGGAAAGTTTGAGTAAGAAGCTAGATCTTATAGCTTCGAATAGAGTTGTGGCCGTGACCAATTGCACCGGTTGTGGTGGAGGACATGCTCTCTCCGATTGCCAAATCGTCATAGATGATGTTTCTTTAGTTGAGAATGTTGACTTTGTAGGTAATGGCATGAGACCTCAAGGGAATCCATACAGCAACACCTACAATTCAGGTTGGAAGAATCACCCAAACTTTTCAAGGAGTAATCAAGGACCACAAAAGACCATGGGGCCATCGGGGTTCCAACAACAACAACAAGCCCCTCAAGTGGAAAACAGAATTTCAGGCTTGGAAACCCGAATGATGGATTTGGAGAAGCACTTGGCTAGATTTGTTCAATTGGTAAATTGTTAAGTGTTGGTGTTTCAATTGTTGAGTGCTTGTGCTGTGATTTTATTGTGGGTTTTTAAAAGAATTCATTGTGTGTTTTGTTGAGAATTGGCGAAGTTTGGTCATCTGAGTTCTATTTTGTATTTTTATCTGGTAAATTTTGCATAATAGGGCAGGCTCTGAGTGTGTAGACATGTTCAGACTAGTTTTGCAGAGCCTGCAGGTTTTTCTAAGTCATCCAGAGAAAACACATGGGCGTGTGGAATTTCCCACGCCCGTGGATGTGTACTGTGAACTCATCCAGAGAGGGCACAGGGGCGTGCGGCTGTCCTTGTGGACGACCATGCGACTGACGCACTCATGCGGGTACTTCCACACGGGCGGTGCCTTCCTGCAGAGTTGGGCAGATTTTCCGAGTAACACACAAGGGCGTGGACTCACCGTGGAGTGACCTTGTGAACCACACAGGGCGTGGATAATTTCGCACGCCTCTGCGAAACTCTGCAGGGTTGCTCCCCTCCATCTCAGAAGACACAGGGCGTCGCGGCCGCCTCGTGAATTGGGCTTGTGAATGTCCACGCCTGTGGTGAATTTCCATACGGGCGTGTGGAAGACTTGATATCTTTCTTGGATGTCTGGGAAGCTCGCGAGGCGTGCGTCTGGCCCTGTGGGTCTGGCGAACGGGCATGGATATTTTTCGCACGCCAGTGGGAGATCGTTCTAAGTCAGTGAGAGTTTTTCCCGAGAGTACACAGTGGTCGCATACGCCCTCGTGGAGCTTTGTGAAGTGAGGCACGGGCGCGGGGAATTTCCACACGCCCTCGTGGATGCACGTACGCGTCAAAAGTCGCGAGTTCTGTTTAAAAGAGGATGATTTCTCTCCCTCCTCACAACTCCTTTTCACTTGAAAACACTCTCACACTACTCTCCAAGTCCATAGCGCCGCGTTTTAGTGGGATTATAGCGAAGTTTTCCGGCCGGCTCTTCATTGCCTTACTCCTCCTCGTCGGTAAATCCTTTTTCATCATCTTCTTCATCAATTCATGATTTCTATTGATTAATCTGGTTAATAATGCTTCGTTTCTTCAATTGGAAAAATGATTTATGTTTAGAACGAAGTTAGAGATATTATTGAGTTGTATTTTTGGATTGTTGATGCCTAGCCGTGCGGTTCTCATGCCCCGTGAATCCACACAGGCGTGCGAAAATTCCACACGCCCGTGTGGATTTCTGCAGTATTGTTTTATCCACTTGTTTGACTAATTTTGTTTAAATTTGGCAGATCATTGCACCTAGGTCAAAGAAGCAAGCTGATAAACCCTAATTTTATATTATCTTTTCTGAATGCATAATATATTTTAATCAAATCTGTAATCCTATATTTAGTCTGAGGAATGTTTGCTATTTTTTAATCAAACCCATAATCAATCCTGTGTTTCTTTTTCGAAATGTCTCATATTTTTCAATCAAAACTCTAATAGTATTTTTTTTAGAATGTCTTCTATTTTTTTAATCAAAAATTTAATCCTATGTTTTCTTATAGTAGTGTCTCTATTTTTCAATCAAAAACCCTAATCCCTATGTTTTTTTCTTTTTAATTGTTACTATATTTGAATCAAAAACCCCTAATCATAAGTTTTTCTTTTTGGAATTTCTCCTATGTTTTTATCAAAATCCTAATCCTATGTTTTCTTTCGGAATGTGCCCCATTTTTTCAATTTTGAATCAACATCCCAATCCTTTAGTTTGTTTTTGGGATGTCTCCAATTTTCAAATAGAATAATCTAATCCTTTATTTTCATTTCGGAATGTCTGCTATTTTTAAATCAAAATTCTAATCCTATGTTTTCTTAGAGCAGTGTCTCAAATTTTTCAAAAAATAGGAGACATTACTATAAGAAAATATAGTATTCGGGTTTTGTTTGCAAAAGGATACATTGGATTTAGTAATGTCTCATATTTTTGCAAATCAAAACCCTAATCCTATTTTTTCTTTTCGGAATGCATGCTATTTTTTAATCAAAGCCCTAATCTTATGTTTTCATCCAAAAATATCCCTTATTTTTCAATGAAAAGCCAAATCCTTTCTTTTTTCAACATGTTTGTTGTTCAGTCACGTGCGATCATACCAACAATAAAGCACTTAATCCATCAAAACATCAAAGTTAAGCAAGATTGGATGAGAGTAACACTAGGATGGGTGACCTCATCTGAAGTCATCATATTGTAACCCTTCCCCTTTTTCTTGATACATAGTTTATTTTTATTATCTTATTAATTAAAAAAGAACAATAATAATAATAAAATGAAAGACTAACCTATGTTTTTAATCAAAAACATAGGGTTCGGGTTACATTTGCAAAATAGGAGACATTCCAAATATATATATATATAATAAGGTTTTTAATTCAAATATTGTATGATATCCTAAACGAAAATATAGGATTAGGGTTTTAATTGAAAAGTAGGAGACATTACTATCTGAAAACATATGATTGGGGTTTTGATTGAAAATAAGAGACATTAGTATAGGAAAAAATAGAATTAGGGTTTTGAATGAAAAATGGGAGATATTATTATAAGAAAACATAGGATTATAATTTTGATTGAAAAACAGTAGACATTCTGTAAAGTAAACATAGTATTATTGTTTTTCTTAAAAAATATGAAACATTTTTAAAATAAAAGATAGGAATAGGGCTTTGGTTGAAAAATGGGAGACATTACTATAAGAAAAACATAGGCTTAGTGTTTTGATTCAAATATAGTGGGAATTAGAAAAGAAAACAAAAGGATTAGGATTTTAATTATAACATAGTAGGCATTCCGTAAAGGAAACATAGCATTAGGGATTTGATTGAAGAATAGGAGACATTACTATAAGAAAACATAAGATTAGTATTTTGATTAAAAAATTATAGACTTTCCGAAAATAATACATAGGATTAGTATTTTGATTTAAAAAAATGAGACATTCGATTAGATTAGGGATTTTTGATAAAAATTAGCGAAAATTCCCCAACAAAAAAAGATTAGGGTTTTGATTCAAACCTGAGAAATAGGACACATCCCGAAAAAAAAACATAGGATTAGGGTTTTGTTTCAAAAATAGCAAACATTCAAAAAGATGTTTATGTTTTTTTGATTGAAAAAAATAGGAGACATTCCCACATAGGTTAGGGTTTGATTCAATACTGATAAATAAAAGACATTAAGAACAAAAAAACATAGGATTTGGGTTTTGCTTTTCATAATAGGAGACATTCCGAAAAGAACAGATAGGATTAGGGTTTTAATTAAAATAGGAGATCATACTATACGAAAACATAGGATTAATGGTTAAATTAAAAAATAGTAGACATTCCGAAAAAAGTATGGTTAAATTAAAATATAGTAGCCATTTTGAAAAGAAAACATAGGATTATGGTTTTGATTAAAAAGTATGAGACATTACGAAAATAAAACATAGGAATAGGTTTTTGAATAAAAAATAGCAGATATTCCCAAAATAAAACATAAGATTAAAGTTTTGATAAAAAAAATAAGAAGCATCCAAAAAAACAAAACTTAGGATTAGAGTTTTGAATAAAAAATATGATACTTTAAGAAAAGAAAACATAGCATTCGGGTTTTGTTTGCAAAATAAGAGACATTCCGAAAAGAAAACAAAGGATTAGAGTTTTGATTCAAATGGTGTAGGCATTCTGAGAAGAAAACATTGGATTAGGGTTTTGATTGAAAAATAGGAGACATTACTATAAGAAAATATAGGATTATGGTTTTGAATGAAAAATAGGAGATGTTACTATAAAAAAACATAGAATTAGTGTTTTGATTGAAAAATAGTAGACATTCGGAAAAGAACACATGGCAGTAGGGTTTTGATTGAAAAAAGAGGCATCCCGGAAAGAAAAACATAGGACTAGGCTTTTGTTTGAAAAAATAAAACTTTGGATTAGGGTTTTAATTAAAATTAGAATAAAGGATTAGAGATTTTATTCATACCTGAAAAATAGCATACATTTAGAAAATAAAACATAGGACTAGGGTTTTTATTAAAAAATATCACGCATTCCAAAAAAAAATAGGATTAGGGCTTCCATTAAAAAATATGAGACATTCACAAAAGAAAACATAGGATTCCAGTTTTGTTTGCAAAATAGTAGACATTCGGAAATAAAAAACATAGGATAAGGATTTCTATTCAAATATAGTAGACATTCTGAAAAGAAAACATAGGATTATTATTTTGATTGATAAATAAAAGACATTACTATAAGAAAAGATAGGATTAGTGTTTTGATTGATAAATAAGAGACATTAGTACAAGATAGTTCAAGATTAGTGTTTTGATTCAAAAATAGTAGGCATTCCAAAAGAAAACATAGGATTAGGGTTTTCATTGAAAAATACGAGACATTTCGAAATGGAGACATAGGATTATGGTTTTGATTGAAAAATAGGTGACATTACTATAATAAAACATTGGATATGTGTTTTGATTAAAAAAAATATGGGACTTTTCCAAAACAAAACATACGATTAGGGGTTTTATTCAAAAGTAGGAGATCTCCGAATAGAAAACAAAGAATTAGTCTATTGATTGAAAAAGGGAGGCATTCCGATAATAAAACATAGGATTAGGGATTTCATTCAAATATAGTAAGCATTCCGAAAAGAAAAATATAGGATTATTGTTTTGATTGAAAACTAGGAGACATTAGTATCGGAAAACATAATATTACAATTTTTAATTAAAAATAGGACACACTACTATAAGAAAACATAGGATTAGGTTTTGGACTCAAAAATAGTTGGCATTCTGAAAAGAAAACAAAGGATTAGGGTTTTGATTTAAATATTTTAGGCATTCCAAAAAGAAAATATAGCACTAGGTTTTTGATTGAAAATTAGAGACATTACTATTAAAAAACATAGGATTAGGTTTTTGCTTAAAAAATAGTAGCATTCTCAAAAGAAAGCATAGGATTAGAGTGTTGATTGAAAAATAGGAAGCATTCCAAAAAGAAAACATAGGATTAGGGATATTGATTGAAAATATATGAGGCATTTCAAAAATAAATTAAGGATTATTCGTTTTGAATCAAAAATAGCGGATATTGCCAAAAGAATACATAAGATTAGGGTTTTGATTAAAAAAAATGAGATATTTTGAAAAGAAAACGAAGGATTAATGTCTTGATTCAAACCATAAAAATATCACACATTCCGAAAAGAAAATATGATATTATTTTTTTTGATTCAAAAATAGTAGAGATCACAAAAAGAAAGAAAGGATTAGGTTTTTGTTTGAAAAATAGGAGGCACTCCGGGGCAAAAAAATAGGTATCATTATGAAAATAAAACATCGAATTAGTGTTTTGATTGAAAATATGAGACATTACATAAAGAAAACCTAGGATTATTGTTTTGATTAAAAAATAGCAGATATTAAGAGAAGAAAAGAAAGGATTAGGTTTTTGAATCAAAACTAGTAAATAGGAGACAAATAAAAGAAAACATAGGATTCGGCTTTTCATTAAAAGATAGGAGACATTCCTAAAAGAAAACTTTATATCCGGATTTTTATTCAAAAATAGGAGCCCATTCCAAAAACAAAACATAGGATTTAGGTTTTGATTAAAAAATTAGCAGAGATTCCTATAACAAAAAATAGGATTACAGTTTTGACTAAAAAAATATGAGACATTCCATAAAGAAAATAAAGGATTAGAGTTTTGATTCAAAATTAAGAAGTAGGCCACATTTCAGGAAGAAACATAGGAATACGGGTTCGATTAAAAAATAACAAACATTTAGAAAATAGAATAAATGATTACATTTTTTAATGAAAAAATAGCACACATTCCGAAAAGAAAACATAAGTTATTCTTTTAATTCAAAACTAATAAATAGGAGAAAATAAGAAAAGAAAACAAATGATGCGGGTTTTAATTGAAATATAGGAGACATTGCAGAAAGAAAATATAGGATTATTGGTTTTGAATCAAATATAGTGGCCATTTCAAAGATAAAACAAGGATTAAGCTTTTAATTCAAAACTGAAAATAGCACACATTATTATATGAAAACTTAAGAGTAGGATTTTGATTAAAAAATAGTAGGCATTCTGAAAAAAAAACATAGGATTTGGGTTTTGAATAAAACATTGTAGGCATTCTAAAAAGAAAAAGTAGGATTAGTTTTTTGATTCAAAAGTAGGAGCCATTTGTAAAAGCAAACATAGGATTAGGGTACTGATTTACAAATATGAGCCGTTACAAAAAAATAGAGGATTATTGTTTTGATTCAAAAGTAGTAGACATTCCGGGAAAAAAAGAAAGAATTAGGGTTTTTGAATCAAAACTGATAAATACGAGACATTAAGAAAACGTATGATTCGGGTTTTGATTGATAGATCAGAGACATTCCAAAAACAAAATATAGGATAGAATTTTTATTCAAAAATTGGAGGCATTACGAAAAGAAAATATAGTATTAGGTTTTGATTAAAAATTAGCAGAGATTCCCAAAACAAAAGATAGGATTATAGTTTTGATTCAAAAAATGATACACTCTGATAAAGAAAGCTTTGAATTAGGCTTTTGATTAAAAATAATAGACATTCCGAAAAGATAAAGAAAGGATTAAGTTTTTGATTTGAAAATAATAGACATTAAGGAAAACTTAATATTCGGGTTTTCATTGTAAGATAGGATTATTGTTTTGATTCAAAAATAATGAGACATTCGAGAAAATAAACATAGGATTAGTGTTTCAATTAAAAAATTGGAGCTCTTAGGAAAAGAAAACATAGGATTAGGCTTTTAATTGAAAAATATGACACATTATGAAAAACAAATTATAGGTTCATTGTTTTGATTAAAAAATAGTAGACATTTCTAAAAGAAAAGAAAGGATTAGGTTTTTGAATAAAAACTGATAAATAGGAAAATTAAGAAAAGAAAACATAGGATTCAGGTTTAGATTGAAATACTAGAGACCTTTTGAAAAGAAAACATAGGATTAGGACTTTTATTAAAAAAGGGAGCCATTACAAAAAGAGAAATAGGATTAGATTTTTTATTAAGAAAAATAAGAAATTCCGAAAAGAAAAAATACGATTAGCATTTTCATTTAAAAATAGGAGACTTTAATATTAGAAAACATAGGATTAGCATTTTGATTTCAAACCTAAAAATAGAGGACATTTCTAAATGAAAACATAGAATTAGGATTAGATTAAAAATAACATACATTACAAAAAGAATATACACAGGATTAGGGTTTTGTTTTAAAAATAGGAGCCGTTGCGAAAAGAAAACATAGCACTAGGTTTTGATTTAAAAATAGGAGACATTCGAAAAAGAAAAATATAGGATTAGGGTTTTGATTGAAAATAGGAGACATTCTGAAAATAAAACATAGGATTAGGGTTTTCATTGAAAACTGATAAATAGGAAACATTATGAAAATAAAATATAGAATTAGTGTTTTGATTGAAAAATATGAGGCATTGCGAAAAAAAATACCATTATGGTTTTAATTCAAAAATATGAGACATTCGGAAAAGAAAAATATGGGATTGAGGTTTTGATTCATATATAGTTGGCATTCTGAAAAAAAACACAGGATTACGATTTTGATTGAAAAATAGTAGACATTAGTATAAGAAACATAGGATTCGGGTTTTGTTTGAAAAATATGATATATTACTGTAAGAAAACATAGCATTATAGTTTTTAATGAAAAATGGGTGACATTACTATAAGAAAACATAGGATTAGGTTTTTAATTGAGACATAGTAGACATTCCGTAAATTAACATAGGATTAGGGTTTTGATTGAAAAATATGAGACATTTTTATAGGATTAGGATATTGATTGAAAAATAAAAGACATTACTATAATAAAAAATAGGATTAGGGTATTGATTAAAAACGAAAAAATAGGGGACATTTCTAAAATAAAACATTAAATTATTGTTTTTATTGGTAAATAGGAGACATTCCAAAAGGTAAACATAGAATTAGTGTTTTGATATAGGAGTCATTCTAATAAGAAAATATAGAATTAGCATTTGGATTCAAATATAGGATTGAAGTGTGATTGAAAAATAGGAGACATTAATATAAGAATACATAGAACTAGTGTTTTGAACAAAAAATAAGAGATGTTACTCTAAAATACATAGGATTAGGGTTTTGATTCAAAAATAGTCAACATACCCAAAAGAAAACATAGGATTAGGGTTTTTATTCAAATATAGAAGGCATCCTGAAAAGAAAGCTAACGATTATGATTTTGATTAAAAAAAAGGAGACATTACTATAACAACGCATTGGATTAGGGTTTTGATTCAAAAATAGTAGACATTCCGAAAAGAACACATAGAATTAGTGTTTTGATTGAAAAACAGGAGGCATTAAGAAAGAAAAATAGAGGATTTGGGTTTTGAATGAAATATATGATACATTCTAAAAAGAAAATATCGGTTTATGGTTTTGATTAGTAATTAGCAGACATTTCAAAGACAAAGGATAGGATTAGGGTTTTGATTCAAAAAAATGAAACATTTCAAATAGAAAACAAAATATTAGGGTTCTGATTCAAATCTTAAAAATAGGACACATTTTTAAAAGAAAACATAAGATTAGAGTTTTCATTAAAAAATAATGGACATTCTGAAATGAAAGAATGGTAGGTTTTTCATTAAAAAATAGGAGACATTCAGAAAAGAAAACATAGGGTATGGTTATGATTCAAAACTTATAAATAGGAGACATTAAGAAAATAAAACATTGCATTCTAGTTTTGTTTGCAAAATAGGAGACACTCCGAAATGAACACATAACTTTAGGGTTTTGATTCAAATATGGTAGGCATCCGAAAAGTAAACGTATGATTAAAGTTTTGATTGAAAAATAGAAGACATTACTAGAAGAAAACATAGGATTAGTTTTTTAATTCAAAAATAGTAGACATTCCGAAAAGGAAACATAGGATTAGGGATTTTATTGAAATATAGTAGGTATTCTAAAAAGAAAATATAGAATTAAGGTTTTGATTGAAAAATATAAGACATTCTAAAAATAAAACATAGGCTTAGGGTTTTGAATAAAAAATAGCAGACATTCATAAAAGAAAACATAATACTAGGGTTTTGATTAAAAAATAGCAGGCATTCCAAGAAAAAAAAACTTATGCATAGGGTTTTGATTAAAAACATGAGTCATTAAGAAATGAAAATATAGGCTTCGGGGTTTGCTTACAAAATAGGAGACATTCCAAAAAAAAACATAGGATAAAGATTTTTGATTCACATATAGTAGGCATTCCAAAAAGAAAATATAGGACTAGGGTTTTGTTTGAAAAATAGAAGACATTACTATAAAAAAAACACATGATAATTGTTGGTATGAGTCATAGAGCAATTAATTCAGGGTTCAAATGGTTATTAAAGAATGGGTTGATTGATAAAGAAGTGACATTGCTTTAAGAAAACATAGGATTATGTTTTTGAATGAAAAATGGGAGACATTACTGTTGGAAAACATATGATTAATGTTTTTATTAAAAAAATAATATAAATTCTGAAACAAAAACATAGGATTAGGGTTTTGAATGAAAGATATTACACATTTTGAAAAGAAAACACTAAATTAAGGTTTTGATTGAAATATAGGAGACATTAGTATAATAAAACATGGGATTAGGGTTTTGATTAAAATCAAAAAAATAGGGGGACATTTCAATAAGAAAACTTAGGATTTGGATTTTGATTCAAAAATAAGAGCCATTACAAAAAGAAAAAATAGGATTAGGCTTTTGATTGAAAAATAGGAGATCTTCCAAAAATAAAACACAAGATTAGGTTTTTGATTGATAAATAGGAGATATTCTAAAAATAAAATATAGGATTAGGTTTTTGATTGAAAACTAATAAATAGGAAACATTTTAAAAGAAAACATAGATTTAGTGTTTTGATTGAAAAATAGGAGATATTACGAAAAGAAAACATAGGATTAGCGTTTTTAATTAAAAAATATGAGGCAATCCAAAAAGAAAATATTGGATTTCTGTTTTGATTAATATTTTTTAATAAAAAACTAATCCTATATTTTCTTTTATTTTGCGAATCCCTGCTAATTTTTAATCAAAATCCTAATCCAATGCTTTCTTATAGTAATGTTTTCAACTATTCATTCCCAAATAATAGAAATGTATTCTTAATGTCTCCTATTTATCGGTAATGTTATGTTTTTTCGGAATATCTACTATTTTTTAATCAAAACCCTAATCCTAATAGGAGTAATTCCTATGTTTGAATTAAAACCCAAATCCTATGTTTTTCTTTTGGAAATGGCCCCTATTTTTCTTTATTTAATAAAAACCAAAAAATAAGGGACATTTTATTATTCAAATATAGTATTTTTTTATTCGAATATTGTAGGCATAACAAAAAGAAAAATAGATTAGGGTTTTTATTAAAAAAACAGATAAATAAAAGGCATTGTGAAAAGAAACCAATAGATTTGGGTTTAGTTGCAAAATAGGAGACCTTCCAAAAAGAAAACATAGGATTATGATTTTGATTCAAGTATAGTAGGATTCCAAAAAGAAAACATAGGATTATTGTTTTGATTTTAAATAGCAGACAATTTAAAAATAAAACATAGAAATAGGTTTTGATTAAAAAATAAGAGATATTACTAGAAGAAAATGTAGGATTAGTTTTTTGATTAAAATCCTAAAAATAGGCATTATGTCCTAAAGAAAATATTTTATTATGGTCTTGATTAAATAATAGCATATCCTAAAAGAAAAATTAAGATTATGGTTTTAACTAAAAAATGGGAAACATTTCTAAAAGAAAACATAAAATTAGTGTTTTGATTGAAAAATAGGAGACATTACCAAAATAAAACATAAGACTAGGGTTTTAATTCAAACAAATGAGACATTTTGAAAAAGAAAAACATAGGATTCTAGTTTTTGATTGATAGATACAATTAACAATGTTTTACTTTTTGGAAATGTCTCCTTTTTTTCTAAAAAAATATGAGACATTTCAAAAATTTCTTAATGTATAATATTTTTTTAAAAAAATATTTTCCAAAAAGAAAAATATAGGATTAGGGTTTTTGATTGAAAAAAATACCAGAAATTACCAAAAAGAAAACAAAGGTTAGTGTTTTGATTGTAAAATATTAAACATTCGAAAAGAAAACATAGAATTATGGGTTTAAATAAAAAATATTATACATTCCGATCAGGTTTTTTATTCAAAAATAGCAGACATTCCCAAAAGAAAATATAAGATTAGGGTTTTGAATCAAAATATGAGACATTAGTGTAAAAAAACATAGCATTATGGTTTTAATTCAAAAATAGTGGATATTCCGAAAAGAAATTATAGTATTTGGGTTTTGATTGAAAAATATGAGACATTTCGAAAATAAAACATAGGATTATTATTTTGATTAAAAAAAACCAGACATTCCCAAAAGAAAACATAAGATAAGCGTTTTGATTAAAACGTAAGAGGCATTCGAAACAAAAACATAGGATTACAGTGTTGATTTAAAAATATGTGACATTAAGAAAGGAAAATATATGATTATTTTTTTGATTCAAGATTAACCGATATTCCCAAAAGAAAACATAGGATTAGGGTTTTGATTAAAAATTGATGAATAGGGGAGAAAAAATAAGATTCATGTTTTGTTTGCAAAATAGGAGATATTCTATAAAGAAAACATAGGATTAGAGTTTTGATTCAAAATAGAAAAATGTGAGACATTTCGAATAGAAAACATAGGATTAGGGTTTTGATTAAGAAATAGTAGAAATTTGCAAGAGAAAACATAGGATTAGGGTTTTGATTAAAAAATAGGAGCCATTAAGAAGAGTAAACATAGGACTTGGGTTTTGATTGAAAGATAGGAAATGTTTGGGCATTCAAAAAATTAAACATAGGATTAGGATTTTGATTGAAAAATAGGTGACACTATTATAAGAAAATAGAGGATTAGGATTTTGATTCAAAAATAGGAGGCATGACAAGGTCCCCTTGCGTATATCCCGCAAGTGAACGGGTTTGTCGAAGTAATAATCCCGGGTGAGCGGGTATCGAATCCACATGGAGTAGGGAATAAAAATACTTAATTCGATTCTTAGCTATGTGAAAGATCAATGATAAGGAGTGTGATAATGATTCAATTCTCAACAATAAAAGCAAGAAGAAAGAGAGTAAAGGTAAAGAAGGGGGGTACGGCAATCAATAGAGATGGGGTGCCCGGATAATACTCCGCCTAGGATAAATGTTTCAAGTACAAGAACAGTCTATTATGCATCCTAATGAATGCAATGGTGAGTGGTGGAAATCCTTTATTACATAGTCCCAAATCTAAGGTCAACTATGCCTAACTCTATACATGTCCCGGAGGAGAAATCGAACAATCTCAACACCTCGCAGTCGCATAGAGTTGCAATGAGCTCAAGGGATTCCAAGTGATAAATCTCTTCCTAATTATAGACCTAACCCTTTGGTCCATTTGAAAGGTCCCTAACCACAATAGCGCCCTAGATACTATGATCACCTCAACGCTTCACTCCGCTGCACGTGCAACTAAGCCCCAGTGGAAGTTCATCCCTTAAACCATTCACTCTATTATGGCCGCAAAGAACTCGAGGAATGGAGGTAGCTCCTGTACCTCTTGACTCACCCTCTCAACCCTCTCCAACCTAGCTTTGTCTAACGCTTGTGGTGTGTCACTCACTCACAAGGTTACCAACAAGAACTCTCAACCCTAGTGTCACTCTAGGGGAAATGTTCATACAATGAAGCATTCAAGGTTGGAACTCACAATAAACATCAATTTATTGAAAGCATAATAAAGAGGTTCAAAGAAACAAATACATCCTAGGGTTCACAATACCCGAGTACCCACTAGGGGTTTAGCTCTCCATGGAGCTAATTACAATCAAAGAAATAGAATGTAAAAGCAATGAATCCATAAAGAAACCCCCTCGTTGGTCGTGTCGATGGTCTTGTGGAGAGTCCTCTACTCGTCGCAAAGGATCCTTTGTCCGGCCTAGGATACACCTCGCTGGATCGGTGCCGACGAAAGCTCTCCCAATAACCTTCTTCCAAATGACACGCGATGTCGGAGCCATAGAACCTCTCTAAAAGCCTAGCCAATACCCCTCGAAACCCTAGTCGAAGCCCTCTCACAAGTTGGGGAAAAGATGGAGAAAGGAATACAAAAATCGGGGCTGATTCAGCTTTAAATAGGGCTGGAATCGGGCGACTACACGGGCGTGGATGCTCCACGCGCCCGTACAGAATTTCCACACGGGCGTGGATAATTTCCACACGCCCGTGTGTATTCTCTGTTTCTCTGGTTTCTCGGCCGGCTGTGAACAGTGCTGCTACAGTACATGCTACAGTGTTGCTGCAGTACTCTGCTACAATATTCATCCTGAATAGCTTCCCAATTCCATACTTTCATCGGGGTAACGCAAACGGGCACACGTTCACGTCGTGGATCACTTGCTTCTTCAATGGTGTACACGTTGGTGAAACTCTTGTTCTATGTGCATGAGTCTGAATGCTCGAGTGTGACTGTCTTTGTGCCCCTACAAATGGATGTGCCAACTCGAATACGAGGAGGTTGGCACACACTCTAGCATCTCACATCGACCTATGTCTTCGCGTTTGAACCTTAGCAAGATTTCCTTCAAAATCGGTGCATTGTGATCCACGTTGGCCTATTTCCTTCATACTCGGCCTTACAACCATACTTGCATAAAAGTAACATAAAAACACACATATTAGTGTAAAAACCCGAGAAAAGTAATGCTCAACATAAGGAAAGAATGCTTCGCATTCATATCACACAAGCACTTATCAAACTGCCCCACACTTAAGCCTTTGCTCGTCCTCAAGCAAATATTAAACATTCTGTGCATCAATGAAGAAAATATTGAAAGTTCTTAACCTTAGGTTTACCAAAGAATACAAAGAGAGCATTCTACAAGTAAGGGAAATTTCAACATTAAAAACAAAAAATCAAAGCTCTAGCTAAAAACTTGGTAAAAAAGGACAACAAACCCGAAATCGTTTACATGTGTGAACTCACTCAAAACAACCCAAGGTATACTCCTCAAAATTCTAAGTTCAAGGGACTTATTTATCTACAAAAGTGACAGCAATTTCAAAAATGGTAGTAGCTTTACACATCCTCTAAGGTAGCCCTTTCCAAAGCGGCCGCTAAGGTGGCTTTCACACTTTCGAGGTGGTAGCTCTTTCTATTGGAGTGGTAGCTTTCACTCATCCTATGAGATAGCTCTTTCTCTCATTAGGGCATAGCTAGTATCCGACTTATGAGAGTAGCTTCATACTACATAGGTGGTAGCTCTTTCCACCCTACAAGCACAAATAAACAATAAAACTATTTTGTTCTTTCTTTTCATATTTTTTTTTATTTTTTATTTTTTATTTTATTTTTTTTGTTTGAGAATTTAGCACAAGAAAATAAACCTAACTAGTACCTTTAACATCGACCATGAGTTTCCAATAGAGTTCAAAGAGTGAGTAGTGCACTAAGTATAAATTGGGCAAAAATTCCTAGAAATTCAAGCAAGAACTAGAGCATGAAAACATTCAATGTTAGAAATTCTCCTAAACTCAAGAATACAATCATTGCAACTAAGGTGAACCGCATTGGCTATGTGCGCATATATCAATCAAGAACAATAGAAAAGATGTGTGCACTATGAAACTCCCCCCCACACTTAAGTTGTACATTGTCCCCAATGTACACATTCAAGCTCACTCAAAATATAAATCATTCAAAAGCAAATGTGGGAGAAACAATCAAAACAATACTCCCCTGACTCCTAGTGTGACGTTTATTGAAGCTAGTTCGTAGGGAGTAGGGTTCCAACTGGTTGTGAAGCTCACACGGCCAAGTACCTCAGTACCTTGGCCGTGCCTATGACTAAGTCTCAATTCCCAAGAAGACAAGACCATCTGCATGCATACACGAGGGGGTTCAGTGAAGCTCAATAAAGACAAAATAAATCGAGTGTATATAAAAGATAAATCAATGAATACAACTCGATGATGCAAAATGAAAATAAACTTAGAAGGAGAATCCTTTCAGAGTGAAAAAGTCTAAAAATAGGAAAAATAAAATAAAATGCAAGAAAGTAAAGGAAAAGTCAAGTGTCGGTGCTGCTCTCAGGCTCATGTGCTGCTGGTGAAGCACATAGTGGGTCTACCGGTGCTGGGGTAGAGGATGGAGGTGCTAGAGGAACTGAGGGGGCCAGAGGAGTCCTCGACCGCAATACAAATGATGAGGCGATGTCTCGCTCTAAAATCTGCTGTAACACATCGAAACGCGCCATGAACTCTGTGTAGTAAGTAGCCTGCGTAGCCCTAATCTCGGCAACCTCAGCTCAGACCACTCCTATAGCATTCTCGAGACTCTTAAAGCGATCATTGGCTTGAGATGGTGAAAACATACGCACTAGGGGTGGCTCCTCTGCCACTGGAGGTGCCTCGGTCTCCATCGTTGCTGGCGGAGGATCGGGAGCGGGCAGATATGCTCCAGCTTCATCACCCTCATCCTCGGCTATCTCTGGAGCTGGTAGTACTAAAGCAAAAATCCCTGTCTGAACCCTGCGGACCATGCCCATCATCCGCATCGTCTCTAGACTCAGGGGAGGAGGTACACTCGTCTTCTCGGCCCCGCGAATCGAATCCAAGAGACCCATGCCTAACACTAATCTCGTAATGTAGGGGCCCGAGAAGATCGCTCCCAGTCTAGCATAGTATCCCTGATGTCTGATGTACTCTGCCAGGATGTGCCCTAAATGAATCGGTACGCGCTGTACCATTGAGTACAAGTACATGAGCTCCTGACGCCTCAGGACACCAGTGCTATCACCATGGCCATTCACCGACCTACTCATAATGGCATGCAAGTATCTGTATGCAGGTCAAGAAAAGCACGTGGCCTTGGACACCCCTGGCTCGTACTGACCTTGACCACATAACACTCTGTAAGCTCTCTACGGGGTCAAGGTTCCAGGGTAATCAGTCGGTAACTGCGCGTACTCCTCTGTATCTGTGAATACCTCCTCGTACAACCCAAGTAGTACTGAAAACTGCGTGATGCTCAAGCTATGGTGGTGTCCAAATACTGTGAACTAAATGGTATCCACACTGCGAAGCTCGCATACGATCTAAGATCCAACCACCTTCTGAAACGAGATCCTCGATCTCATCAACAAACTCATCTCCCTGCTGCAGATCGCGTAATATTGTCATGTCTAAGAATCGAGTCTGCCCAAAACGGAGCCTCGACAGGCGCTCATAGCGAACCTGATGATCTGGAATTGCAAACCGCATGTCCTCGGCCTCAGGAGAGGACTCACGTGGTCTCTTATCAGCTTGCTTCTTTGACCTAGGTGCCATAATCTGCAAGATTTAAACAAAATTGATCAAAGAAGTTGATAAACGAATGCTGCAGAAATCCACACGGTCGTGTGGAATTTCCGCACGCCCGTGTGGATCCAAAGGGCGTGAGAACCACACGACCACGCTTCAAAATCCAAAAATACAACTCAAAAATGCTTCTAACTTCATTCTAGACATAAATCATCATTCTAATTGAAGAAATGAACCATTTACAACCATATTAATCGATGGAAACATTGAACTGGCAAAAATCATGAGAAATAGGGCTTACCAATGAGATGGGAAGAAAAAGTGAAGAATCGGCCTGAAAACCTCGCTAAAATTCTCCCAAATTGGCGCTATGGAATCGGAGAGTGATGTGAAAGTGTTTTCAGACGAATAGAAGTTGTGAAGGGGGAGAGAAATGGTTCTTCTTTTAAAGAAAACTCATAACCCTTGGCATTCTGTACAACCACACGGGCGTGCGTTAATTATCCATGCCCGTGTGTCCTATAGAAGAGCTTCACATAGGCAAATGCACGCTTGACACGTCCGAATATGCGTATAAACCGCAAGTGCACGGGTGTCGAGTAATAATTACCCGGTGAGTCGGGTAGTCGAATCCACGAGGGAACGGAAGTATTAGTAATAACCACTTCTCAATTATCTAGTCGGAATCAATGAATATGATGAAGTGAACTAATTGCAAAGCAAAAGCAAACAAGTATGCAAGAAATAAAGTAGAAGAGTCTCAATCACTAAGGATGAGGTATTCGGGCAATGATCCCCCTAAGATCTTCCTTGAAGCTCAAGATTCACTAAATGCTCTAGAATCGAGTCTAATGAGTCGAGGTAGTCGAACGATAACCAATCCTTGTCTCCAAGCAAAAGGCACTAGTCCCCTACAAGGTCCCGTGGAGAAATCGACCAATCTCAACACTTCACACCCTATATGACCGCAATATGCTATAAGGAAACCTAAGAGTGAAACCGATTCCTAAATGTAGATCCAACCCTAATTCCCGGCGAAGGATCCTAACCCCTTACAAGGTCCCGGCGGAGAAATCGAGCAATCTCACGCCTCACACCAAATATGGTTTCAAAGAGAATATGGAATATGGAGATAGGAAACACTCAATCGAAGGGGAAAGGGGACACTCCTCCATCTCAAGGCTCACCCTCTCAACCCTCTTTAATCTTGGAAATCTAACTCTAATGGAGACCTCTCACATCAAAGTATTAAATCATGCAATGTAAATCAACCACAAGGATTAACAACACTAGCAAGCAATTAAATCACAAGATTAAAACTCAAGACAACTCGGATTAACTAGAAGCATTAAGGGAATCAATCCAACATATAAATCTTAGGGTTCACATGCCCAAATACCCACTAGGGTTTAGCCCTCCATGGGCCTAGTTACAAAACAATAATGGATACAATGAAAAACAATAAAACCCATAGAGAAAACCCTCTCGAACTCGTGTGGATTGGCCTTGATTGGTAGTTCTACGTCTTGAAAGGTTCCTCTCCGAAGCTAGGTCGCCAATGGCTCCCCAAAATGCTATGACGTCGAAGGAACCTATCAAAGTTGGTGAAGAACTCCCTCTCAATCGGCGAAGACCTTCTCCTCAAACCCTAGCCGCCTCTCTCTCAATGTCTATGCTCAAAGCTCCGCCAAAAATTGCTTTAGAATCGGCAAAAGGTGTATTTATAGCCTCACATCGCGTCTGTCACGTGCCCCCACCCACCCATGTGGATTTTCCACGCGCCCGCGTGGGTTGCAGGAATTTCCACGCGGGCGCGCGGAATTTCCACAAACGCGATGATAAACATTCTCCTCTTAAGGCCACACGATCGGGCACACGATCATATGGTAGGCTATACGGCTTTTCCTTCATCAATACGTCTTGAAAGGTCTTGAAATCTTTACAAAGAGGAGGAATGTGGAAACATGGCTACCTTTGTGCCCTTCCATTAATAAATTGGCATGCAAAACTATGGAAGTTGGCACACATCTCCCCATACACGAACTCCTCTTGTGTCTTCCAACTTGATTTGTACAAGAACTCCCAATATTATGCCATGATAGCCTATCTTCGCTCCCTTTTTGAATTCCCAATGCCTTCACAACCTATATACATAAAAAGAACACCCAATACACGAAATGAGACATAAACCGTATAAAAATATGATGCTCAATGTATGTAAAACATGCATAAAAAAACATGTTCACTCAAGCACTTATCAAACTCCCCCACACTTAAGCCTTTGCTTGCCCTCAAGCAAAATTTAAACATTAAACTCATGGAAAGAAAAGAGAAGTGCTTGGCCTTAGGTTCACCAAGAGGGTACAAGAATGAAATTCTAAAGTTATGGAGAAAAATAAAAACACTAGACAAAAAAACAATCAAATATGATGCTCAATGTATGTAAAAACATGCATAAAAAAACATGTTCACTCAAGCACTTATCAAACTCCCCCACACTTAAGCCTTTGCTTGCCCTCAAGCAAAATTAAACATTAAACTCATGGAAAGAAAAGAGAAGTGCTTGGCCTTAGGTTCACCAAGAGGGTACAAGAATGAAATTCTAAAGTTATGGAGAAAATAAAACACTAGACAAAAACAATCAAATATGATGCTCAATGTATGTAAAACATGCATAAAAACATGTTCACTCAAGCACTTATCAAACTCCCCCACACTTAAGCCTTTGCTTGCCCTCAAGCAAAATTAAACATTAAACTCATGGAAAGAAAAGAGAAGTGCTTGGCCTTAGGTTCACCAAGAGGGTACAAGAATGAAATTTTAAAGTTATGGAGAAAATAAAACACTAGACAAAAACAATCAATGCTCTAGCAAACAATCCAATCAAAAATGAATGTGATAAAATCCGAACGCGTGTGTGTGTGAAAAAACTCAACTCATGTCAACACTATGTCCACTAATAAGTTTTTATTAAAACGGGACTTATTTATGAACAAAAAGAAAAGGTAGTAGCTTCACACAATCCTCTAAGGTAGCCCTTTCCCAAGATGCCTCCCGAGTGGCTTTCACACTTTCGAGGTGGTAGCTCTTTCTACTAAGGGTGGTAGCTTTCACACATCACATGAGATAGCTCTTTCTCTCATTAGGGCATAACAAGTATCCGACTTATGAGAGTAGCTACATACATCATGAGTGGTAGCTCTTTCCACCCCCTATGTACAAGCAACAAACAATCAATTTTTTTCTGATTTTTTTCTGAATTTTTTTCTGAATAATTAAAAAAACTAGCACACTAAAGTCCCAACATAATGAACTAGAGTATTCATAGGTCTAATGAGTGAGAAAAGTGCACAAAGAGCAAACGGACAAAAAAAATTCAAGAAAATTGGATGAAAACTAGAGCATGATAAAATCTAATGTTCACAACCTCCAAAAACTAAGAATTAAACTCTTAACCCTAAGGTGAACCTTCATTGGCAACAAGAGCATGCTCATGAAAACACAAGTATAAGTCATGTATAAAGTGAACCCTCCCCCACACTTAAGATGTACATTGCCCTCAATGTACACAGGTAAGCACAATAAAGATAGCATCAATGAAAACAACATGTGTGCGGGAATGCAATTAAAACAATACTCCCCTGAATTCCTCATGGACATTTGGTGAAGTCTATCTCAAGGGCGCGTTGTAACGGTTGTGAAGCTCACACGACCATGGAATAAAGCACATGATCGTGTCTATGACTAAAACATCAACAACATCACTCTCAAGGCCAACTGCACGGAATACAAGGGGTTCAGTAAAGCTCAACAAAATAGAAAAGGAAATACGAATGCAAACAAATAACAAAACAAAAGCATAAAGATAACTCTCAGAAGGTGAAACCTTTCTGAGCACAAAAGTCCACAAACTAAAGATAAAACACATAAAAACATAAAATGCAAAAATAAAAAAGTCTCATGAGTGTGGGCGCCCGACTCCGGCTATTTCGCCGGATTTGGGCTCCTACGCCTCACATAAATCATTCTCAAGCATTCATTAGGTGTCTAACATGATTTCCTATGAAAAATAGCACACAAATACCATGAAAACTCCATGAAAATGACCTTGAAGAACATGGAAAGGGTGGGAGAAAGTGAGAGCTTACCGGAACAAATTGGAGAAGAAAAATCGGTGCAAACTCCGGAAAATCACTTCTAATCCCCCAAGGAATTGAAAACAAATGGTTTTAGAGATCAAAACTTGAGTTTTATAGGAGTGAAAAAGTGGAAGATGAAAGGGTTCTTTAAAAATGGAAGATGATGAATAGTGCCCCTTCACATTCTTATAGGCACATGGGGGTGTGGATTTGCCACTCCCCCGTGTGGGTACTGTACACGACCACGTGGAAATTCCACGTGGCCGCGTGGGCTGCAAAATTTCTGCAGACAGTCCACTAAGGGCCTAAAACTCCAAATTGATACCAACTTTTCAAGATTTAACGTTGGAAACACCCTAAACCATGTCATACACTTGAAAAATAATGCATATCACCTAAAAATTTCATGAAAACACCAGCAAACAACAAAAATTGATCAAGGCACACACTCATGAAATTATTACTGCAGGAATTAAATTTCAAGTCTAAAAACTAACTAAAAACTTGGGTTGCCTCCCAAGAAGCGCTTGTTTAACGTCACTAAGCTTGACGTACCTGTCCTTACCTTATGGTGGCTCATAAAGATGGAAAACCTCTTTATTAGCATCTTGCACCTCTCCTTCAAAGTAAGGCTTCAACCTATGTCCGTTTACCTTGAAGGTTCCCTTCTCCGGGTGAGTGATTTCGATTGTGCCGTGTTGAAATACTTGAGTGACCTCAAATGGTCCCGACCACCTTGACTTTAGTTTCCCCGGGAATAACTTCAATCGAGAATTGAAGAGTAACACTCGATCACCTACTTTGAAGTCCTTGTGCAGTCTAATGTGCTTGTCATGCCATAGACGTATCCTTTCTTTGTAGATTCGTGCATTTTCATAAGCTCTCAAACGCCATTCATCTAACTCATTCAATTGCAACTTTCTTTGGTCACCAGCCCGGGAAAGGCTGAAATTCATTGCTTTAATTGCCCAATATGCCTTGTGCTCAAGTTCTACCGGTAGATGGCACGCTTTCCCATAGACTAAGTTATATGGTGTGGTCCCCACCGGGGTTTTGTATGCTGTCCGGTATGCCCACAACGTGTCATCTAATCTTTCCGACCAATCCTTCCGACTGTGCTCCACCGACTTGGACAAAATTCTCTTCAACTCTCTATTGGTTACCTCTACCTGTCCACTTGTTTGCGGATGATACGGAGTAGCAAGACGATGGTTCACTCCATATCTTTTCAGAATTTTCTCAAGTTGTGCATTGCAAAAGTGAGTCCCTCGATCACTTATGATGATCCTAGGTGTCCCGAACCGAGTGAACAATTTCTTGAGGAATTTGACTACCGTTCTAGCATCATTTGTAGGGAGAGCTTGAGCCTCAACCCACTTAGACACATAGTCCACGGCGACCAAGATATAACGATTCCCATTGGAGCTAGGGAATGGCCCCATAAAGTCGATACCCCACACATCAAAAACCTCACAAAACTGCATTGGATTTTGCGGCATCTCATCACGTTTAGACAAATTCCCTGCTCTTTGGCAACTATCACAACATTGTACAAATTGTCTTGCATCTTGAAATAACGTTGGCCAATAAAAACCAGCTGCCAGGACCTTTTCGGCCGTCCTCCCTGAAGCATAATGACCGCCCACCGGTCCCGAGTGACAATGAGCTAAAATATCCCATCCTTCTTTTTGTGAGACACATCTTCGCACGATATGGTTTGCGCACATCCTGAAAAGATAAGGATCCTCCCAAGAAAAATGCTTCAAGTCTGCAAAGAATTTCTTCCTTTGTTGAAAAGAAAGTCCTCTAGGTAGAACTTTCCCCGATAAATAATTGGCGAAATCGGCGAACCACGGGGTATCAACTTCTGAAATTTCCTGCAGATTATACAAATGCTCCTCAGGAAATGCATCATTAATGTCAGTCTTCCATGACCCTTCTTCTTCTACACCTTCAAGTCGAGAAAGGTGATCTGCAGCCACATTTTCAGCCCCTTTCTTGTCCCTAATCTCAACATCAAATTCCTGCAGTAACAATACCCAACGAATCAGCCTTGGCTTCGCATCAGATTTGTTCATTAGATAGCGTAGCGCCGAATGATCTGTGAAGACAACCACTTGTGAAAGAATGAGGTATGATCTGAATTTGTCAAATGCAAAAACTACAGCCAACAATTCCTTCTCCGTAGTTGTGTAGTTCTCTTGGGCACTTGTCAAACTCTTGCTCGCATAATAAATGGGCTGAAAATGTTTATCTTTTCTTTGGCCTAGAACAGCCCCCACGGCATGATCACTAGCATCACACATAAGTTCAAAGGGAAGGTTCCAATCTGGTGAGATAAGGATTGGTGCTTGTACGAGTTTTTCTTTTAAAATGTTGAAGGCAAGCAAACAAGCATCATTAAACTCAAATGGGACATCTTTCTCCAACAACTTGGTCAACGGCTGAGCTATTTTCGAAAAATCTTTGATGAATCGACGATAGAAACCTGCATGGCCCAAGAAACTCCTAATTGCCTTGACATTAGTTGGAGGAGGTAGTTTTTCGATGGTTTCGATTTTTGCCCGATCAACTTCAATCCCTTGGCTAGAAATTTTATGACCAAGAACAATTCCCTCTTGGACCATGAAGTGGCATTTCTCCCAATTCAAAGCCAAATTCGTCTCTTCACACCGCATAAGCACCTTCTCAAGATTTTTCAAGCATGTCTCGAAAGAATTTCCGAATACCGAAAAATCATCCATGAAAACCTCCATTACATCTTCTAACAAGTCGTCAAAAATAGCCGTCATACATCTTTGGAAGGTAGCGGGAGCGTTACAAAGTCCGAATGGCATTCGTCTATAAGCAAAAAAAGTACCAAAAAGGACATGTAAAGGTTGTTTTTCTCTTGATCCTCGGGGGCAATTGGAATTTGGAAATATCCCGACATACCATCTAGAAAAACAATAGAATTTGTGGCCAGCTAATCGTTCTAACATTTGATCAATGAATGGCAATGGAAAGTGATCCTTCCTTGTGGCATCATTCCATCTCAGATAAGCAATGCAAACTCGCCACCCCGTCACTGTTCTTGTCGGAATTAATTCATTTTGCTCATTTTTAACCACCGTCATGCCACCCTTCTTCGGTACCACTTGTGTTGGGCTCACCCAAGCACTATCAGAAATGGGATAAATAATTCCTGCGTCTAGAAGTTTCAAAACCTCCGCTTTTACCACCTCTTTCATATTCGGGTTTAGTCTTCGTTGAGGTTGAATCACGGTTTTGTTTCAAATGTAATAGGCATTGCGGAAAAAACATAGGATTAGGGTTTTGATTCAAATGTAATAGGCATTGCGGAAAAAAAAAAAACATGGGATTATGGGTTCATTAAAAAATATGAGGCATTACTTAAGAAACATAGGATTAGGGTTTTCATTGAAAATATAAGACATTTCAAAAGAAAACACAGGATTAGAGTTTTGATTGTAAAATAGAAGACGATACTATAGTAAAACATAGGATTATGGTTTTCAATAAAAAAATAGGATACATTAATCTATGAAAAGATAGGAGTAGGGCTTTGTTTCAAAAATAGTCGATATTCTGAAAAGAAAATATATGTTTTGGGCTTTGATTTAAATATAGTAGGCATTGCCAAAAAAAAATAGGATTAGCATTTTAATTGAAAAATATTAGACATTAATATAAGAAAACATAGGATTAGTTTTTGATTAAAAAAATAGTAGATACTCCAAAAAGAACACATAGAATTAGTGTTTTGTTTGAAAAATAGGAGGCATTCCTAAAAGAAAATAGATGATTAACATTTTGATTGAAAAATATGAGACCTTCCAAAAAGTAAACTTGGGATTTAGGTTTCATTAAAAATTAGCAGACATTCCCATAACAAAAGATAGGATTAGAATTTTGATTAAAAAATGACACATTCTGAAAAGAAAAACAAATGATTAGGGTTTTGATTCAAACATGATAAAAGGACACATTTTGAAAAGAAAACATAGGATTAGTGTTTTGATTAAAAAATAACAGACATTTCAAAAAGAAAAGAAAGGATTAGGTTTCTAATTGAAAAATATAAGACCCTTTGGAACGAAAACATAGGTTACGGTTTTGATTCAAAACTAATAAATAGTAGACATTACGAAAAGAAAACATAGAATTCGGGTTTTGTTTGCAAAATAAGACACATTACAAAATGAAAACATATGATTAGGGTTTTGATGGAAAAGTAGAAGGCATTGCAATAAGAAAAAAATAAGATTAGGGGTTTGAGTCAAAACTAGTTGACATTCTGAAAAAAAACATAGGATTAGGGCTTGATTGAAAATTAGTAACCATTCAAAAAATAGAACATATGATTAGGTTTTGATTGAAAATTATAGGACATTCTGAAAATAAAACATAGGATTATGCTTTTAAAAAATAAATAGTGGATATTCCGTAGGCAACGTAAAAATTGCTACAGAAATAATCCATTGTTATTATTGGGCATTGGCGACAGTATCCACGTCACCTACGGAATAAGACCACATATGTTAAACTTGTTTTTATTACATTATTAGTGGAATTTTAAATTTTAGCAATGAAATATAGATGAATGGCAATGGAAATGTAGCAACAGAATGGTTCTGATGCTATTTCGTTACTAAAACTTAAGCACCCCTAAATTTCTTTGAGAATTTCCGTTGAACCTAAATTGCTACGGAAATCTTCTGTTGTTAGTGTAAGACATTGGCAATGGAATCCACATAAAATTACCGACGGAATAAAACTTCATATGTTTAACTTGTTTTCATTACGTTACCAATTTAATTTTAAATATTAGTAATGAAATATAGAGGCATAGAAATGGAAATGTGGCAATAGAATGGTTCCATTTCTATTCCATTGCTAAAACATACGTGCCTTAAATTTGCTAGGAATTTCTATTGAAACTAAATTGCTACAGAAATATTCCTTTGTTATCATTAGACATTGGCGATAGAATCCGCATCAAATTACCGACGGAATAAGTGTTAATATGTTAAATTTGTTCTTATTTATATTACTTGATGAATTTTTAAAGATTAGCAACATAATATAGATGAATAGCAGCGGAAATGTAGCAATTAAATGGTTCCCGTTGCTAAAAACTTACTCGCCCTAAATTTGTTGTGAATTTTTGTTGCAACTAAATTGCTACAAAAATATTACGTTGTTATTGTTAAACATTGATGATGGAATTGGCATCGGATTATTGATGGAATAAGACATCATATGTTCATTTTTTTTTTATTTATATTACCGATAGATTTTAATAATCCCTAAAATTTGAATTATTTTTAGTTGTGGCCCAAACATCAATATTTAATTTTACAATTTTATTAATTTTGCTTTAGTTTATATGTTCCTTCAGAAGATAGTTATTGAAGGAGCTTTCATCGGCATCAACTTGGTGAGGTTTGCACTAGGCTTGACAAGGGAATCTTTGGAAAAGATGAGGCTACTCCATAAGACCATCGATACGGACTACGACGGGGTTTTACTTATGGATCACATGATTTTACATTCGATTTCATTGTAGATTGTATCTTGCTCCATGGAGAGCTAAACCCTTAGTGGGTACTTGGACTTGTAAACCCTAGGATGATTTTATTTCATTGATCTTTCACTATGTTTCTTTAATTAATTTTTTTCATTGAGTTCCAACCTTGAATGCTTGTTGAATCAATTTTCCCTTAGAGTGACACTAGGGTTGAGAATCTATCTTGGTAATCTTTGTGGATGAGTGACACAGCATGAGGGTTAGATAAAGAAGGGTTGGAGAGGGTCGAGAGGGTGAGTCGAGAGGTAGCAGATCATCCTCTTTCCTTCCGATGTAATTTATCCTACCTCCACGTTCGAAGAGTTCTTTGCGGTCATGATAGAGTGAAGTGCTCAGAGACAAATTCTGTTGGGGCTTAGTTGCATAAGCAATAGAGTGAAACGTTGAAGTTATCCTTAGTGCTATGGCTTAATTGTGACTAGGTGTCTTTCGCTTGGATCAAAGGGTTATATCTATGTTAGGGAATAGGGTTTATCAGTTGGAGTCCCTAGAGCTTCTTGCAACCTCACACAGTGTAAGGCGTCGAGAATATTCTTTTCCACTGGGCATACTATAAGGTTAGTCACAGTTGACATTAGGTTTGGGATTGTGTGTTTAAGGATTTCCTTGACTCATTAATCATCAGCCAGGAGGCATAGTGAATGGTCTTGCACTTGAAACAATAGTGCTAGGGAGAGCAATGTCTGGGTGCCCCACCTTCTATTGATTGCCTCTCCTATTATTTCATTGCGTCTTTTTCTTATTTCCTTTATTTTTATTTCCATTGATATCGTTCACACCACTCTTGAACCATCTTCACTATAGTTAAATAGCAATTCTTGTGTTTCTGAGAACTATTCTCTATGGATATGACTACTCACTCACCAGAGTACTTTATTTCTTCGACAACCCATACACTTGCGGTACACACACGCAAAGCGGTGTTTCAAGTTTTTGGCACCGTTGCAGGGGAATAGGCATTTTGGAAGCATTTTACACTTTGCTATTTTAGCTATTCATCACTTGTACTATTTCACACTTTCTTATTCTACCATCGTTCTGATTTGTTTTTCTTTTTTTGGTTGTAGTTCCAGGTTATGACCTGAGGAAACACTTCGACATTGGTTGAAGGTGATCCGAATATTAGAAGAAGAATTCATAGCAGTGGAAAAGAGCCTGTACAAGAATAGTCTAATCAAGCTGAAATAGAAGCTGAAGGGTTTGACAGTATAGCAGAACAGAATGAGCAGTAGAGGACACTCTCAGATTATGCTAGATCCACATTTCTTGGCATACAATCCAGCATTATGCGGCTACCGATTACGGGTCAGAATTTTGAGCTTAAGTGAAGCTTCATCCAGATGTTATAGCAGTCAGCACAGTTAATGGTTTGGCCGATGAGGATCCAAACAATCACATTGAGAACTTCTTGGAAGTGTGCAACATGCTCAAGATTATTGGTGTTACGGATGATGCCATCAAGTTGAGGGCCTTCCCATTTTTCTTGAAAGGAAGAGCAAATCAATGGCAATACTCATTACCTAGAGCATTGATCACCACAAGGGAGTAGATGGTAGAAGCTTTTTCTGCTCGATATTTCCATCCCAAAATCGCAAAAGCTTAGGAATGAGATATCTTATTATGTGCAAGAGGAATTGGAGTCTCTTTTGGAGAAATGGGATTGATTCAAGGAGCTTATACAGAAATGTCCTCAATATGGGTTCCTCGAGTGGGTGATCATTCATAATTTCTATAATGGTTTTAAAACCAAGCATAGCATGATTACTTGAGTCTCGGCAGGAGAGGTATCTTAGGGAAGTAAGGCGCTGAAGAAGCCCCGACATTTCATCAAAGAAATGGCTATAATTAGTTATCAGTGGAACACACGGGACAGAAAGAAGGTAGTCAGACTTCATGAGATTGATGCAGTTACATCATTGGAGGCTCAACTTGAATCATTGAGTAGAAGTTGGACACTCTAACTACTCCTAGAGTGGCGGCCCACGATGAGTTGCACCGGTGTGAGGGGTGGACATGCAGCGTCGATTACCCTATTTTGATTGTTTGACATGCATCGTCTAGCAAATGAGTTTTCGAACAACAACAAGCCCCAAACATGGAGAATAGAGTTTTAGGTTTGGAAAACCAGAGGAACGACTTAGAAAAGTTTTTAACCAAGTTCATTTCAGCATCGGATACAAGATTTTAATCAATTAAAGCCATAGTTCACAACCACAACGCTTCATTGCACAACTTGGAGACCCAAGTGGGCCAAATTGCAAAGTCACTTTCGGAAAGACCTCAACCCGAGTTTGCCCTAACAACACGGAGACAAAACCCAAAGGAACATATGAAGGTGACCACTTTGAGAAGTGGTCATGAATTTGAGAGTAGACTCCTAGTGAGGAAGACCAATGTTGATAACTTTGAGGTCGTTTAGGTTGAGGAGAGATCCAAAGAGAAGGAGATGACACCCCCACCTTACAAGCCAAGAACCCCTTACCCTTCAAGATTAAAGAACGACCAAAATGATGAAGCGATACAAGAAGTTTTTGGGTCTATTAGAGCATTTGCACATCAACGTCCCATTTGTGAAGCGCTTGTCTCAAAAAGGCCTCTATGCAAAAGTTTCTCAAGGACCTATTAACCAACAAGAGGAAGTTGGAGGAGAGTGCATTTGTGATTATAGATGCTTCGTGTTCGGTGGTGTTGCAAAAGAATATGCCAAACCAGAGGAAAGACCCCGGAAGCTTCATCATTCTATTCAACATTAGCAAATTGGGTAAAGAAAAGGCATTGGCGGATTAAGGGACTAGCATCAACGTCATGCCTTATACTTTTTTTCAGAAGCTAGGTTTGGGATAGCCTAGGCCCACTCGGATGATAATCAAATTGGCCGACCGAATAGTTGGACATCTGAGGGGCATCATTGAAAACATACTTATGGAACTTGACAAGTACATATTTTCTGTGGATTTTGTATTTTTGGATGTTAATGAGGATGCTAAGGTCGCATTGATAATTGGGAGTCCATTCTTGCGCACTTCCTAGGCTCTTATTGACATGTACGGTGAGGAGTTAACACTTAGAGTTGGTGATGACAAGTTGACATACCACCCGGCGAAGCCATGTGGCATTCTCTTGGCTTTGATGATACTCTGTATTTTCTTGACACTACTAATGAGTTTATTGATGAATATGTGCAAAAAATGATGTGTCCAGACCCATACGAGGGGTTGCTAGATTAAGAGGTGGAGAATAAAGAAGTTTTAACACTCGGTCTAGAGGACAAGGTGCAACGTACTTCGGGGATCATGAAGAGGATGATCCAAAAGATGAAGCGAGCAAGACGATGACACAAGAAGCGTCCCAAGGCTAATATTGATGTGCAAGCATGGAGTAAGGGTGATGAACCCTTGTGTGGTAACAAGCTCGACAACTCTCCCTCTACCTTGAAAATATTATGTTCATCATGCTTTCAAATTGTAGGTAAGAGGGCAACCTTCATTCATGAGCCCCCATGAGGGTAAGAAGAGGTATGTCAAGCTTTAGTGAAGTTAAAACAAAGTGCTTCTTGGGAGGTAACCCAAGTCTTACCATTTTCTAGCTCTTAGTTTTAGTCTTGCATGAATAAGATCTTTAGTGTTGGTGTCTTGAACTTTACATAGCTTTTTACATAGATTTTACCGATGCTTTCCCTAGTAGATTGCTGGTGTTCCATTGTGCTTAATTGTGATTGGTCAAGTTTATTGGTTGTTTTAGCATGTTTTCCATAATTCTTTGGTTAGTTTTTCATGGTTTATGCAGTATCTGTGTTTGTATGAGTGTGCAGAAATTTGTCTATAGAGTCTGTAATTTTTTCTAAGTCATCTAAAGAAGACACATGGCCATGTGGAATTTCAACATAGCAGCAGCGTGTTTACATTGAGCTCAACTTCTTCATCCCAAGAAGACACTGGGCGTGGCGGCGCCCTTGGCGAGCTGACCTTAGTGACGGGTTACACGCCTGGTGGTAATTTTTCACAGGGCATATGGATCTCTACAGAGTTCTCAGACTCCATCCCGAGAAGACACAGGGACATAGATATGCCCTTGTGGATGACCCTGTGGATGGCATGCGGGGATGGGTAATTTGTACACTCCCTTGTGAAACTTTGCAGAGACTTTCTTCCATCCGAGAAGACACGAGGGTGTGTGAGTGCCCTTTGAATATCCTTGTGAACATCCACATACTGCGTGTGGAATTTCTATAGGGTATGTGGAACACTAGTCTATTTTTGGGAGGAGACGGAGAAGCCATAGGGGCGTGTGGGTGCCCTTGTGAGTCTGGGAGACAGTGTGGGTACTCCACACGCCCGGTGTGGATCTTGTTAGAAACAACGAGGCTATTCCGAGAGCATGCAGGGCGTAAATGCGCCTCGTGATGCCCTCCTATGGAGACACATGGCCGTGGATAATTTCCACGCGCCTGTAGATGTATAGAACTCAAAGGCTATGATTTTTGTTTTAGAAACTCTTATGCCTTTTCATTTTCACACATCTCCACACTCAAGCAACACCGATTGTTGCCTCTCGGGACTTTCTCACCATCGACTTATAGAGTTCTAGTGTTGTTTTTCCTACCATATTAAAAGCTTTCTAGTTTTATTTCTTGCAGTAAGCTATTTTCTCTCTCTCCAATCTTGATTTATCTTGTTTAAATTGGTAAATGTTGCTTCGCTTTTCATGATTAGATAGTTGGTGCATGCTTTAGTGTAATTTTAGAGTGAATTTGTGATGTATTTTTTGGAATTTTACTGCAACTTGGCGATGTAGACTTTCACGACCTCAAAGAATCCTTGCAGTGTGTGTCAAATTTTTACGGCCAGGTGTTGATTCTACCGTGTCGTGTGAGATTGTTTTGATCGATTTCTACAATTCTTCTTGAGGATATAGCACCCAAAGACCAAAGCGGCCGGCAAGTGTCCGTAATGTCGATGCTTCTCCCGGAGCCACTGAAGCGAGAGGTTTGCAATGCAGACACCCGAGATTCGTAGGAGCGTCTGTCGAGGCTCAGAAGTTCGAGTTCATCCTAGATTTGAGTGCGCTCAAAGAGTAACAGGAGATGAGGTTGTTGAGGAGGTTGAGGAACTTCTACGAGTTGGTAGGCTAGCGGTGTGTCGATCTGAGGGAGCCAATTATTTATATACTCGTGGAGGTGCTCTGAAATCGTTCGAATTCTATTGCTCTCGTCTGTGTTTCTAGCATCGGTGACTATACTTATTGGGAGCATTTGGAATAGCACTATAGTATAGAAATGTCTCGTTTTCGGTTTGTGTGGGCCTATATGCGTGGAAGCATTCACTAGCACTAAGGGTATGCCGCAGTGTAAACCCAGTTACCTTGGTAGCTTAACGCTTCAGTGCCGCATTCTACAGGCGCTGCTCGATCCGGGGACCGTATAAGCGGGGAGTTTCTAAGGCGGTATACCTCTGCTTGGCGGGTCTTCTGACTCGTCCATGCCATTCTTACCTCATCGAGTGAATGGCCTTGGTAACGATATAGGGGTCTTGTTTGTCGAGAAGTTCTTGTATTTGTATTCCATAGTATAGAGTGAGCCGATTCACTTGGGACCTTATTTTTAATGATACTACATCGTTAAATTCGATACGCTAAAATCGAGAATGTCTTCTCGAGGGACCGTACATCCACAAGAGAGCTCATTGGGGATAGGTCTACGATAAGATGTCTAAATATGTAGGTGTTTTTAACAATACGTAACAT
>NC_052471.1:17076905-17122463 GCF_009730915.1 Dioscorea cayenensis subsp. rotundata
CAAACGATTAGAATTGAATTTAGGTTTAAATCATTCACAGAAATTTAGACACATACTTTTTAAAAGTTGAATAATCAAGAACTACTCCCTTTATACAAAGTACCAGCTATGACAATAATATTATATGATGTTAAAAACTTATGTAAAAGTTTTTTTTATTTATTTGATAAATGGAAAAACTGGATTTTCTTTTTCAAAAACAGCAAAGAGACTTTATTCCATCTTCATAAATATTGTTATAATATTTTATAAGGCTAATTTTGAGGAAACTTTAAATAACACTCTTACGGTAAATCAAATAGTAAAGATATGTGAGATGCTAAAAATAGTAATGATATTTAAGATGATACAAATAACCTCATTATTTTTAGGTATTATGACTATTATATAATTTTCAAGATTAAGTATATCAATTTTATGTTGTTATTATAATTCTTTTAGGCTCTAATATCTATATTATTCTTTTAAGGACTTGGATCACTAAGGTTACCTATATAATTTCTTGACATGTCGGCCAAAAACAAAACCAAGTCCTTATCATTTCAAAACTAAATAGGTCATAAGGAAAGCTATAGCTTGCCATCCATAGAAGCATTATACATTAATTAGATCATAAAATATATCATATAAACTTCATCGAGTCCCCAATTTCATACGTGTCTCCTAACCAGAATATTATTTGCCCATGTTCACAACCTCCTAGTCATGTATAGATCTTGACCTCCAATAAAAATAAATTGTAGATTAATGTTTTATTCACAAGGTTTTATTAAAAAAGATTTGTCAAAAATATTCAATGTGATTTAATTATTACACTTTAAGTTATTTATATATAACTATATATTTATAAATTATTTAAATTATTTAAATTATTTAATTCTTAGTTAGTATATGGTTTTTTTGGGACAACTTCTCTTCCAAATAATGGGGTTGGAATGTAAGCTCTACATTAGAAACTGATTGAAAGACTTAACCAAAAATACCTAATTTAACCTACAAATTAATAAGCCGTTTGAAAAGTCCCAAAAGTTTTGGTTGTGGATAATAATGGAGGGAAAATCATCATAAAAAATTAATAAAGCTATAAATGAGACAAGTGATATACGTGGTTCGGCCAAAAATAAGACCTACATCCACGGGAGAGCAATATTGTCGTCTTCATGTCACTTGGAAAATACAATTACAAGAGAATTTCATCTTAATCATGCAACTCCACAAGCAAAAGATCTAATATGTCTTCCACCTTTAAAGTAGACAAGATACAAGCAAAAACCAAAAATTACTCCTTCATCATACATAATAATCTCTTTTCGTTGACAAGAAATCCTTTTCTTCTTCTTCTTTTTCTTCTTTTGCTTCGAAAGCCTCGTCTTTTCCAATCACCTCTCAACCAAAATAATTTTCAAATTGATCAACCTCAATCATTGGATATATAACTAATGCCAATGACATAAATCTTGTTCTCAATAAGTCCTTGTCGTAGTTAGTTGGAGTAAGTTGAAGTTACAGACAAAATATTGAGCCTCGAAAATTCGTTCCTTAACTTCACCACAATTCCAATTGAGTTGTGCATTCCAATTCTAACAACTCAATAGATATATAAAACATTTGAGAGAAATCACGCAACAGAAACTGTGGTCATGTGCTCTAATATTGGCCTTGCTAGTGAATAAAAAACCATAAAATGTTGGCATAGGCTGATCTACATTACGAAGTGGGGTCCATGGACCCCATTTTATTATTACCTTATATATTAATATATATGTATATATCATATATGGCATCAATTAGACCCATAATAATTCCTTGTGGACCCATTTTAATTTTTAAATGAGTATTTTAATGATTTTATTATTTTTATTATCAAACTACTCTCTCTCAAAAGCTTAGTAATTAGTATGCCCTTAGTTTTTAACTACCAAAGCACCTCTATTTTTCCAAAAGCAATTGGCATCCGCCGTGATCTAGCATCTTTTTCTCAATTTTCATCTATAAAAGCATAGTTTATATATATGTGTGTTATTTTTAAAAGTTATTCATGCTATTAATTAATGGTGTTCCAATATATTGACATGATTCAATTCTACAATTTTATCTTCTTGTCTATTAATTAATGACTTCTATTTATAAAAAAAAGTAGTTTAGTATTATTTTAATTTTATTTTTCAAAACATGAACAAAATTTTTTATTTAATCGAATAATAGATATGATTATTAGACAATTACTTATTTGTACGAAAAAAACCATTGATATATATGAACCCCATAGTGTAGAATCCTGGATCCTCCATGGAATGTTGGCTATATATATGCTGTTAAGATAACGCTCTTCGTCTATTGGAAATAGGAAACTATTTGCATTTTTAGATATTATTACCTATTCACCTTAAAGAAACATTATACATCAATTTTAGCATGACATTGGAAACATATGCGCAAGATGCTTCATTAATGTTCGAAGCACAGAAGACGTGGCAAAAATATTGTAAGATTCTACTCCAAAAATGCAATGCATTATAAGGCAAGACATGCACTTACATGGCATTTTGAACATCATACAGGTGAACGGACTTATTGTCACTTGTAGTTATTAGATAACATGAGGTGCGGCTCTGTGAAAATCCGTAGCCAGACTTGCATGGCATTTTGAACATCATACAGCGGAATTGACTTATTGTCACTTGTTGTTAGTAGATAACATGCGGTGCGTCCCTGTGAAAATCCATCACAAATATACATATAATCACAACTCAGTTAGGAATTTCTTCCTACTGTTTGAAAGCAAAATCAAGAGAGAGAAAGAAGAGCTACCCTTGCATTTCAGACAAAGTTGACGGGTCAAATAACTAGGGAAGGCTCAACAGTATTGACACGTCGAGAAGTGACTACTTAACGCCCATCAAAGAAAAAATCTTCATTTCATTAGAATAAAGAGAAAAGCGCATTTGATCCGAATATATATATATATATATATATATATATATATATTCCAAGAATAATGCTCTTCACTTCACTCTCGATCTCTTCTCCTCTGCGCCATGCAAGCGACGCAGTCGTTGGCTCCAGAGGTAGTTTTCAATTCATCAAAAAATAAAAATTAATAAAAATTACATGAAAATACTCATTAACAAAAAAAAATAACAAAAATTATCTTAATTACATGGAAGTACTCATTTACTAATGTTGGATTAGGAAATTAACAAAAATTACATGAAAGCACTCATTAAAAGTATCTCAATTGAAAAAATATATATTTTTTTTTATAATAGATTTTTTTCTAAGTTACAAATCTTTTTCACCAAATAAGTGTTTGCGAGGGCTATCATTATAACTAAAAATGGCATTCTTTTGGACAGATATATATTGAATTATCACATGCAAAACTTTAATTAAATCTTAATTGTTTGCAACGGCAACTTCATTCTCACCGAAGCATAATGTAATATTGATTTGTCTTGTTGTTGTTCTGTCCTGTGTCTGTTATACTCATCTCTGGTGAGGATTTCAAACTAGTTCTTTTTTTCTTAGTTCTTTTGTTCGTTGTTTCTTCTCCGTTGTTTTTCCCTATGCTTCATATTTTTCAATAAATTTGTGATTTATCCATTTTATTCAAA
Organism: Dioscorea cayenensis subsp. rotundata; assembly: GCF_009730915.1. NCBI lineage: Eukaryota > Viridiplantae > Streptophyta > Magnoliopsida > Dioscoreales > Dioscoreaceae > Dioscorea > Dioscorea cayenensis. Next base: position 17,080,520 of record NC_052471.1, read on the forward strand.
TAATAATAATAATAATGTAATATTGATGCATTAATGATGCGTGAGAAATATAGTCTAAAATAATTTAGCTTTAAATTAAGGGACAAGAAAAATAACTATCATTAATATAAAAAGTGATTTAACAAAAGAAAGAAAAAACCTCCATCCAGTAGGTTATAATAATAACCAGAACAAATCAGAAGCGTATATTCGGTTATGAGAAGTAAAGTAATAAAATCATACTAAATCAAACCACACTTTAAAACAACAATAAGAAAAAACCATAACTGTTTCAAATTAGCAAAATTACTTAACTATTCTTGTGGATGAAAGGCTTGAAATAGTTGGACACAAATTACAAAAATCATCTACAAACTTAGCAAAAGATGATATTTTTCGGTTTTATAAAGTGGCAGCATTATGATGAAGAATGTAGCAAAGTTGAACCATATCATTTGAAAGCATATATTATTCAGAATTGAGGAGCTCACATCATTTGAAAGCATATATTATTCACAGTTGAGGAGCTCACAATTGTTATAAATATCTGCTCTGTTTTTCTAATACGGATAAACATGAGATAAATTAGACCACATACAAAACTAGATTCACATATGAAAGCAACTGCCACCACGTCCTTTTAAAACAACGAAATTCCCAATCATAGTAAATCACATTGCATATTTAAACAAACACACTAAAACAAAGAGCTTATCTGTTCCAAATTAAAGGATGAATGCTTTGTGCAGCAAAGGCCGGAAATAGCTGGACGTAAGTTGATGCAAGACCAACTACAAGCTCAGCACAAGATAATACTTTTCATTATGCAAATTCATCCTTGCCTTCCTGAAATAATTAAAAATGCATGCTAAATTGATCAAAAGAAGAAAAGAAGAAGAAAAAAAGTTTAAATTCAATGCAATATGTTGCATGTGATTAAATATAAAAAATTGAATTCAACTAATTCAAAATGTCGCATGTCATTGTTTTCTTTACTTCTGAAGCTTATTAGAAAAGATAAAAAGTAATTAATCTATAATTCTCAAAGTCTTGGTAAAAATACTCATGAATATTTTGAAGATCATCTAGAAAAGGTCACACTTACATAATAGAAAAAATTAGTAATATGAGATAAACAAGAGATAAAATTTAATGAAATCGATAGGGTGAATATGCAGAAATAAAAGAGTGAATTTAGTACAATACCTTCATGAATTTGAATTGCAGGTATCAATGTATTGGATGGTCGTCGATTCGATATTTCCTCTTTAATCTAGTGAACTTCAAAAGAATTGCAACAGATATACCATCACACATGCTGTCCACATATCGAAAATACACAACCCTCCAAGTTTTTTTGAACAACATAATAATAAAAGCTGTCCACAAACCGGTGATAAAACCAGAGCCAATGCTAAGATGAAGCCATACATCTTGTTCTTGGCCATCAACTGTTGAAGTTGTCAACACTTCATCACAAGAACAATTCCTAGATAAAGGAGGACCACAAAGTTCAGGATTGCCGATGTAGATATATGGATCATCAAATGTGGTCAGATGTTTCTCAAAAAGAAATCTTTCCTGACAAGTAATTATATGATAAGTTCAAAAGTCCCAAAGAGTCCATACTATCCAATGAAAAAGGTATTAATCCTGAGATGCTATTTCTAGACAAATCAAGAGATTCCAGTTCTTGCATTCTATTGATCTTATTTGTAATATCTCCAGTAAGATGATTTCCAGATAGATTTAGGCTCTTCAATTGAGAAAGATTTGTTAACTCTTCAGGAATGCTTCCGTGTAAATTATTGCAAGAGAGGTCCATAAATTTAATTAGGGATAATATTCGTTTACATTTGTACTCATTCCCTTTTATAACCAACAATACATACTCCATGGCAAACACAACATAGTCGAAATCTCTTGTACTATCAAATACATACTCATTCCCACCCATTCTTCCAGATAATTTCATAGCATTAAAGTGTCCAAAATTCCTAGGAATAGAGCCAGACAAGTTATTATGGGAGAGGTCCAATATATGAAGTTTGGGAAGACTTGAAAGTTGAGCATGAAGATAACTTGAAAACTTATTTGATTTTAAATTGAGAATTTGCAACTCATGCATGCTTTCACCTATCCAGTGAGGTATGCTTCCATAAAAATTGTTATAACTCAGATCAAGAGTAACCAAACTATTACATTCCTTTAAATCTGGAAATGCACCTGACAAACTATTGTTGCTCAAGTGCAATGACTCAAGATTATGAAGAGAACAAATAGAATTAGGAATTTCTCCTGAGATATTGTTGCTTGAAAAATCCAACACCATAAATTGTGAGTTATTGTTCCAATAGTTGGGAAGCTCTCCAGTCAAATGGTTTCACGAGATATCCAACACTCGTGTATATGATAAAGTACATAAAGTAAAAGGCACCATGCCACTTATTTTATTCATTGAAAGGCCGAGGATTACCAACTGAGACATCGTCCAATTAATATTCAAAGCTATTGGTCTTGTGAATGCATTTCCGGATAGATCTATTCTTCTCAATTTATGAAGGTTTGCAAAATGATTTTGAGTCAACACACCATCCAAATTATTATTTTCAAGATACAAATTGGCCAAATTAGAGAGTTGTCCGATACTCCTTGGAATAGCACCTCTTAATGAAACGTTTCCCAAATACAAGGATTGCAAACTATTTTTGATACAACAAGAAAAGATGCCACTGAACTCTTGAAAATTCTGACTAATGTTTACCCCTTCAAGTGACAAAAACCATAATTTGCAGAGGTTACCAAAAGTCATAGGAATTGGACCCTCAAGATGGGAATTAAAATCTAGATCTATTACCTCAAGCAAATACATGTTTTCAATGATTGATGGAATAGATCCATGGAAATCATTATATGATAGATCCAAGAAGGAAATGGTGGTTAGATTGAATAACCATGGAGGCAATGTAGAGTTTATTTGATTATCATAAAGGTCGAGCAATTGAAGGTTCTTGAGACTATTAACCCAATATGGTATATCACCTTGAAGTTTGGTTTTGGCTAATTCCAACACCTTCAAACTTTGTACTATACATCCAGAGAAAATTTGTTGAGATTTAGCGGTATCTTGGCTTAGATCAAGACCAGAGAGAGCCAATCTTTGTAGCTTGCATAGATTGCCGAGGGATCTTGGTAGTGAAAGACCTTGATTGTAAGAAATATCTAGGATTTTGAGGGAACTCACAATTTCATCGATGTTGGCTGGAATTGGGCCATGGAGAGAATTAAACCCTAGATTAAGATTCTCAAGCCCGTGAACTTTGTACAGCCAACTGAGACATAAAGTAGAGTTAATATTACTTGAGAGGTCAAGTACTTTGAGCTTGATGAGGGTCCCCAACCAATTTGGTAAAGACACTTGAATGGAAGTGTTTGATAAATATAACTCCACTAGACTGTGCTTAATGCAACCTGAGAAAATCCTTGCTATATTTGGCTCTGAACTTAGACCAAGATAAGATAAAGAAAAGCTATACAAATTACAAATATTACCAAGAGTTGTTGGTATTTGAAGGTTACTATGAAAGTTATAACACAAGTAAAGAGCTTTGAGAGATGTCAAGTTCTGAATATTCCTGGGAATTTTGCCTTTGAATTCATTCTCACTGAGGTAAAGATATTCAAGGCTGCTGATGTTGAACAACCAATTAGGTAGAGTGGAGTTAATGGAGTTTGCAGAAAGATCAAGAGTAGATAGAGATGTAAAATTCAAATAATGGAGATTAAGCGATGGGAAATGAAGCCCGTAATTTGATAGATGAATATCGAGCAAGGAAGGAAGCATGTTAATTGCAGGAAGCCAATTTGATGTGTGGGACATATCCACATAACTCAAGTTGAGATATTTCAATGAAGTGAGTCCAGATAGCCAACCAGCATTGTCAATGATGAGAGGATTCACATATATACCATTGTAAGATAGATCAAGGAATTTCAAGGCAGAGAGATTTCCCAATTGATGGGGGATAATACCTGTGAAGACAGCTTCAAATAGACTGAGATATTCCAACTTCTGGAAAGAGCTCATGAATTCTGGAATGCGAATTCCATTGAAATCATTACAGCTCAAGTCCAAGAAATGGAGTTGTTGGAGATTTACAAGAGTTAGATCTAGCTTTCCTCCAAGAGCCTTATTTGTATCACATGATGTGTAGAAGGAGGAAGTATAATAATCTTCAAGTATTACCACGTTCTGCAGGTCCAGTTTGACAACATGTCTGATGATGTCATTACTGCAAGTAATGGCCACCAATGAGCAGCAATCGTCTTCGATCCAAGAAGAAAGTGTTAAAGGTAGTGAAGTGATTGAGTCTCACGTGAAGTTTGGCTCTTGAACTCTTTGAAAAGTCAAATAAAGAAGCTGGCCACATTCTGTCTTTGCATTGATTGGTGATCAGTTTTGTATGTAATGGTGCTTTGCAATAATTGAGCCAATGAAAAGGCTAAAGAATCTCTTGATTATTGGTCATTGAAAAAGTCACTCAAGTGTTTTTAATATCTTTGCATGTCTTTTTGGTATTATGTATCGGATGTTATATAATTCTCGGATGAATGAATATGATAAGCACCTTTTTATTATCTTTTTGTATGACAATACCTCCATATCCAAAAACTATCGTTAGATCCTGAAGAACTGAACGAGTGGTATCGAGTGCATACACTTCCATGGCAATGAATATCAATTCTCCGAGTTGCAGTGCGTGAGTCTCTCACGACCAAGTGTCGCCGATGTTCTCCGGTGAAAGCGTATGGGACGGTGGAGCTTCGCATGCGAACCCCTATTTCGTTCTCATGATCTCTCGGGAAATCACGGAGAAAGGTTTAGGGTGAAGATGCGAGATGAAGCTCGGATGTGAGAAACAAGGAAGAGGCATGCCAAAAGCTCTCATTTAATTCAACAAGCGGTTGATGAAAGTATCCTTGATAGGATTGAAGATGCGACTACGTCAAAGGAGGCATGGGAGATGATACTGAAATGAGTACCAAGGAGCTGCTAAGGTGCTCTCGGTGAGGCGCTCAAACTCTTGACAATCCTTCGAAGTCTTTGCAAATGAAAGAAGGTGAGGTTGTTCAAAAGTACATCTCAAGGATGTTAGTTATTGTCAATCAAATCAAAGGTGTAGGGTATAAAATAGAGGAGTCTGAAGTGGTTTCTAAGATCCTGAGAAGCCTTTTGCCGAAGTATGACTTCATCGTTACTGCCATAGAAGAGGCCAAGGACGTCGAGAAGATGTCATTTGGATGAAGTTAGTAGTTCACTACAAGCTCATGAAGTGAAGGTTCTTCGTGCATCCCGAAAAACACGAGGAGAAGGCTTTTTCATTCTAATCTGAAGCTTCATCATCAAGGGATGTAGCGGGGAGGCTTCGAGAGGAAGATCAGAGAGGTAATTGGCGAGAAGAGGAAGGAGTAGAGGTCGAGGAGGATACATGGAGACAAGGTCTCATTTTAATCAAGATTCAAAGGGTGGAAGAAGTAGTATACAATGCTTCCATTGTAAGAAGTATGGTCACAAGAGGTCAGACTGTTGGTATAGAAGTGAAAATTCAAATAAAGGTGCAAGTATGGTTCTTTGAGAAAGAAGAAGGCAAGGAAGCAACAAAAAAGATAAGGAGGTTACAAAATCTCTTTGTGGCGAGTGTAAGCCACAAGCATTCTCTCATTCGATCAGCTAGTGGACGGTGGTTGCTCTAACCACATGTCCGGGAGTTAAACTACTTGTTCAAAAGATCTTGATGTCTCACATAAGTCTACGGTGAGGCTTGGAGATAACAATCAAGTCAAAATTGAAGGAAGAAGTCTCGTACTTCTTGAGACATCCATGGGAAGAAGAAACTCTTGCATGGACTTCATTATGTGCCCAAGCTAAGTTATAATTTACTTAGCATTGGTCGATTAATAACAACTGGATACTCAGATCAAATTTTGAAGACAATGTTTGCATCATTGAAGACAAAGACTCGGGAATGAAGCTTGTGACCATTCGAGAAGACTTCTAACAATATGTTTCCACTCATTGTGGATCATGTAGAAAAAGAGCTAATCATGCGAGAGAAAATTGAAGATGTATCCATGCTTTGGCATAAGCGCTATGGGCACCTCAATTGGAGAAGCTTGAAGCATCTTCATCGAGTAATATGGTGATTGGACTGCGGAACTTTCTTCACCAACACCATGTGAAGCATGCATAGGCTGGGCAAACAAACCCGAAATCCATTCAAAAGCGGAGAAACATGGAGATCAAATGCACAGTTGCGAGTTAGTTCACGCTGATCTCTGCGGTCCTATGCAACATGAATCAATGGGAGGAAGTAAGTACTTACGTTCTCTTTGTTAATGACTTTACACGAATGTGTTGGGTGTTTTTGTCAAGGTGAAAGGAGAAGCTTTTCAATGCTTTTCGAAAGTTTAAGGCACTAGTAGAGAGGGAATCGGGGAAGAAACCTCAAAGCTTTGCATGGCGATCGTGGAGGGTGAATTTACATCTCAAGTTTTCAAGACCTTTTGTGAAGATGAAAGTATAAGAAGGGAGCTCATAGCTCCATACTCTCACTAACAAAGCGGTGTTGTGGAAAGGAAGAAACGAGGAACCAGCGTGGAGATGGCAAGGAGCTTACTCGAGAACAACCCGAGATGCCACTTACTTTTTGAGGCGGGAAGCCCGTCTCTCGCCATTCATCTAATCAATATTTCACCTACAGAGTGCACTAGAAGGAAAACTCCATATGAGCTATGGTGGGGAATCAAACCAAGTGTAAAACACTTGAGGGTGTTTGGGTGTGTGGCATATGCTTTAATACCATCTCAAAAGCTCAACAAGTTGGATGAGAAGGCAGAGTGTGTCTTTCTCGGCTGTGCAATGATTCTAAAAAGCTTCAGGTTGTATAATCACTGTGACTAAAAAAATTGTAATTAGTCGGGATGTGAGATTTATTAGGCCCGATGCATGGGAATGGAGACAAAACACACAAAAACACTACTCATGTGTTTTGGTCTTGATGCATTTGAAAGATCGAGTTGAAAGTCTGAACAAACAAAATTCAATTCAAAAGAACTTACGGAAATGGTCATCAACTAAATTCTCGAGTCCAAGCACAAGATAAGTTACGAGCAAGCATCGAGAGAATGAATCAACACCCATTGCATCATTTTGATGGGTCTCCACCAAGGAAGATGAGATCACTAAGTGATATTTATGCAAATAGTTTATTTGCATTGCATGTTGCTGGACCCTACAACATATGAAGAAGCTTTCAAGGAAGAAGTTTGGAGGTTTTGCCATGGATGAAGAGATAGCTTCAATCAAGAAGAATAGAACTTGGGATTTGGTTGAGCAACCAACTGGAAGGAAAATCCTAGGTCTAAAATGGGTATACAAAACTAAATACCAATCTAATGGGAGAGTCTTGAAGCACAAGGCAAGGCTTGTAGCTAAAGGTTACTCCCAAGAACTCGAGATCGATGTAGAAGATGTGTACTCTCCGGTGGCTCGGATGGAAGCGTGAGAATTATGCTAGCATGTAGCTGCTCAGAGTTGGGCTGGCGGTGTTCCATTTGATGTCAAGTCCGCCTTCCTAAATGGCGACATTAGCGAAGAAGTCTTTGTTGAGCGACCTCCCGGGGTATCAAGAAGAAGGGAAGGAGAGCTATGTGTGTAAACTTAGGAAGGCCTTGTATGGCCTTAGACAAGCTCAAAAAGCTTGAGTGCGACCAAATTGGATGGTTATTTGACTTGTCAAGGCTTTAATAGAAGCAACAATAAACACACATTATACAAGAAGCATGGTGCAGGAGAGGATGTAATCTTGGTATGTGTCTACGTTGATGATATAATTTATTTGAGTTCTTCTTTGGAGTTGATCGTTGAGTTTAAGAGAGCATGATGAAAGCTTTTTGAAATGACCCGATGCTGGGTCTTTTGCATTATTTTTCTTGGGTTAGAAGTGAGCCAACATATGAATTGTATTCTTGTGAGGGCAAGTAAAATACATTCAAGATTTATTAAAAACAATGTAATATGAAGAGTTGCAAAGCGAGCTCACACCCATGGCAACAAATATTAAGCTTGATTGAAGATGGCTCAGGTTTAACAGATGCAAGACAGTATCGAGTTTTAATTGGAAAACTCATGTATCTAACCCATACTAGACCCGGATATTTGCTTCACGGTTTGTCTTTTTGTCAAGGTTTATGAACTCTCTAACAAGAAACCATCTTGGAGTCTGTGAAGAGAGTGCTAAGGTATCTCTACGGTACATCAACTCTTTGCATGGCATACAAGAAGACACATTGCTGTAAATTAGAAGGATTCAGTGACAGTGACTAGGAAGGTTCTTTGGAAGATCGGAGGAGTACAACTGGAATGGTATTTCATATTGGCTCGGTAGCGATGGCTTGGAGTGCTAAGAAGCAAGAAATCATAGCCTTGTCTGACGAGAGCTGAATACATCATGACTACCTCGGTGCATGTCAAGAAAGTTTGTTTGGATGCGTCGAGGTTTTTGGAAGATTGTGGTGAAACTCGGCATGATGCCACAATTCTTTGGTGTGATAATAAGCTCTGCAATATCTCTCGGCAAGAATCCTATTCATCATGCTCGCACGAAGCATATAGATATTCGGTTTCATTTTATTAGAAATTTGGTTGCAGAAAAAGTTATCTCCTTGGAGCCATTGTTCAGCGAAGACCAAGCGGCGGACATTTTCACTAAAAGCGTTGCTGTCAAGAAGCATATGTTTATTATGACAAAGCTTGGTTTCTTGGAGCCTCAATCAAGGGAAGGTGTTAAAAGGTAGTGAAGTGATTGAGTCTCACGTGAAGTTTGGCTCTTGAACTCTTTGAAAAGTCAAATAAAGAAGCTGGCCACATTCTGTCTTTGCATTGATTGGTGATCAGTTTTGCATGTAATGGTGCTGCAATAATTGAGCCAATGAAAAGGCTAAAAGAATCTCTTGAGTTATTGGTACTGTTGAAAAAGTCACTCAAGTGTTTTTTAATATGCTGCATGTCTTTTGGTATTATGTATCAAATGTTATATAATTCTCAGATGAATGAATAACAATAAGCACTTTTTATTATCTTTTGTATGACAATACCTCCATATCCAAAAACTATCGTTAGATCTGAAGAACTGAACAGAAAGCCTGTGGGCAGGATCAAAAAGGCCACTTTTAAACTGAAAGAGGGTTTGCCTCTCTATCTCAAGACACTTGGAGTTGATCATGGTAGTGTTGGTTTTAAAAAAATGATGATGATGATGATGATGATGATGATGATGATAAGATGCTTGGGAATGGAACTGAGAGAGCTGGGACAACAGTAAAAGAGAGAGAAAAGCTAACCAAATGGTTTTAGGAGAAGCCATAGTATATATATGTGGTATGAGTTCATGAACTAGTGGGTGCTATATATAATAGTATATCACGAGTCAATGTGGCTTATTATGACTAATTAGAAATATTTTCAAACATGAAAGTCATTTTCAGTTTATTTAGCTGTTCCTTAATGGTTATTATCATATTTATAGATTTGGAGTTTTAGTTAGAAATAAGATGTCAAATCGTGAATGTGCATCTCAAGGACGACTAGGTCTAAATTAATTTTACCTCTATGAAAATATAGCTAAAAACTTGACATCAATATAGTTTAATTTCATTTCATGCTCATGGTAGATTAATAAAAAAAATTGTATTTTGTAAGATATTAAAATTGTGCAATTTTTTGAAATCAACTAAAAAAAGAAAAGTATAAAAGAAAAAATTGCCTCAAATTGTCTATGAGAAGTGGATCTATACAATTTAAATATGTAAAAATATAGTTAAAAATTAAAACCAATACATTAATCAGACTCCCATAACGTTAATTATGTTGTATAGGACATCATGTGGTGTAGATATATTTTTTATTTTACAGACCTATGCAAATGTCGTCAAATTTATATCAAGCCAACGTGAAGAATAATTTGAGAACAAACTTATGGTAACATTTTAGGTTAGAAATATACTAATAGTTATGAAAATATTTTGTAAGAATTACCAATTTATTATGATAAAAGTTGTTACCCACATGATTTCAGATATTTATTATATGCACTAGCATTATGTCATGGGTAGATACTATTTTTTCTGATTAAATACTGCAAAATTATCATTTTTAAATAATAAATATATAATTACATTTAATATTTAATTTGAATATTCACACAAGCATTTATAAATTAGTCTAAGTTTAATCTAAGCCAAATAGAACTTTTTTTCCTCTAACAAAAATTTCCAACAAAAATTCCATAGACTTCATAGTCTTATATCCCATCAAATATGTTTATATAATACTTTTTTTAGTCACGAGCCTAGACAATTATAAACACGTTTATAGAATACTTTTTAGTCACTGACCCTAGACAAAATATTCTTTCTAGCACGACACTCATTCATTTCCATATGCAAGAAGACAACCTTGATCGTAGCTAACACTAAAAATATTTAATTTTTTTATTTTCCTATATCGACTCCTAGCCTATTTTTCCTATGTTGACTCCTAGCCTATCGAGAGGGGTCTAGTTTACTATCATTATCTATAATAATGATATTAAAGAAAAATTTTATTTACCATTATCATTTATTATTGAATCTAATCTTCTTCATTTTACAATCAATAAATCAAATAAAAAGAATTTTTTTACTAATCTAATGGCATCATTTTTTTCTATGTCGATTCAAAAATCTAGTTAATAATGTATTAGGTTTTTTTAATAGGCGACAAGCACCTCTTCATTTTAAGAGAAATCATGGACATGCATAGGGTCCTCACCTTTGTATGAGTTTTAGAATTCAATCTTAAGTACTCTCCAAAACAAATAACCTATCTAAAAAATCCAATACTAATAAATTAAAAATCTATTGATTATAATTTATTAGTTATAATATAAACAACTTATTTTAAAAAAATATATCTCTAATCATCGTGACTTACCACATATCGAGAAACTTTTGATAAATTTTTCTTAACCAAATAATTTTTGTTTGGTCCTGTACAAAATAAGGGTGTTTGATAAGCAATTAAGCATGCATACGTCCTATTGTTTTGTTGCCAAAATCCAAAATAGCTTTTTTTTTTTTCTGAAAATACCAAACCTACTTTCTCTATTTACTAGATAAACCATTATATATCTTATTTGGGTTGTTACATATATTACTTGAAACCATATGGGAACAATTTAAGGGTGTGTTTAGTTTACAGAATGGGAATGAGGGAATGGAATTGAGGAGAATGGAAATAGAGAGAATGGAATGAGTGGAATAAAAATAGTAACAAAACAATGTTTGGTAGGAGAGAATAAGATATGGAGATGGGAAAAAATAACAGAGAGAAATATGCGTAAATTACTTTTATAAATTTATTGTAAATAAATAATATATATATAATAAATTATGTTTATTATAACTAAATTTATTTAAATTAAATAATTTATATATTTATATTATTTATTTAAATATTAAAGTAAATTAATTCATTTAAATTATGCTCTTTAATTTATTTCCATTTGATCATTCGAAGTTATTATCTTTTTTATTAATTTATATTTAAATAACTAAATATACTAATTCATGTAAGGACTATACACTTTAATTATTATAATTAAATATTTTAATTTAACTATCCTCTTTAATCTATTCCAATTGTAAATTTGATTATTGTTATCCTTTTCATTTTTAGTAAATAATTCATTTTAATTATTCTTTTTAAGTTATTTTAAATATGGTGAATGGATATCATAGCATTTTCTTAGGTATAGTAATACCATATTATGAAAATAAAGTGATTTTAAAAAAAGTAAACAAGATAATAAAGAATATATACTAATGTAAACTGAATCAAGAAGACATATCAGAGTTTAAATTTAGTGTCTGAAACATTATAAGCATCAAAGATCACAAGGTAAAATAGAAATACATAACTAAACAACAACATTTCACTTTGAATATTAGAAGAAGAGTAATAAGAAGCGCTTGCTAAAAGAAAGATAATCTTAGATAAATACAACGACTTGTGAGAAGAATAAATGAGGGAAAATTTATAATTGCATTATTGAAGAATAAGATTTCCCTAATTTTAGGAGGGATGAGATGCAGGCTTAAGAAGGAATTCTATTCCTTCATAAAAATACTATAGACTCCTTTGCTTAAATCCAAACAAGTGTTGACAGTCACCAATAAAAAGATTGATATGCTAACAGTTGCTATTCCAGCAATCCAAACACACGGTAATATAATGTATACAGTTGTTTTTTTTTAATGAAAATGACAAGCACTATTAAGGAATAAATAGGTATGGATATGTACCAGTTATGGTGGTTTAACAATCTCTTGGGATACACCATAGGTGTCTTGGAAGATCTCCTACCATACAACCATGTAGGGGAAGGATACACCACCTTTCATAGAAGACCTATTCGAGACCCAAGAAACAATACCTATATCTAAAAGCGATTGCATGAAACGAGTATCATTGTAGCATTTTTCAAAACTGGAATTTAATATGGGCTTGGTCCATGCACTTTATAATAACTACTAAACTAACCAATGGTTGTTTATGAGCGAGTTCAATTATATACTAGTTTAATAAACACATGTAATGGACTAATAGTCGTTCGAGTAAATAAAAAGAAAATGGAGCAATATTTTTTGGGACTATATCCCAAGTAACCCCACAGATTTTTGTATAATATTTTATTATTTTAAATATTTATATTTGGTATGCAATATTTAATACAATTAAGATTAATAAACACCCATCGAGTTACTAGAAAAATAAATTATATAATTTAAAAATTTCCTCTAAATATTTTTCTTAAACTTCTAACTGGAACCAAATAAAACACATCCATAAACTTTTTAAGCAATATATTTTTATCAAAATTTCTAGTCAAGATGTAAATACTTCATTCCTTACAAATATATAGCACCAATGCATCCATTTCCATTTCAAAATAGACAACCATTATTGCAACATTTAACCAATGTAGATTGTTGAATGTTTTATTTTTATTTATTTTGCTTTGTTATGTTGACGCCATTTAACTTAATAAAATTAAAATTTATATAGGTAACAAATAAATTTGTTTAGCTACATATCATATGAGACTATTATCTATAATATATTGAATTATGTTGAATTTTACATTATAGTTTTTATTATGCTAAATAGACTTTTAAAAAAACCAAAAACTATTAGAATTGATTTAGGTTTAGATCACTCTAAAATTTAGGCATATACCATTAAAAAAGTTAAATAATCAAGAACTCACAATTTTACAAAATTACCACCAATTTATAATTTTTATATTATATGATGTTAAAAACTTATGTATACTTTTTATTTTTTTAACAAATGCAAAAAAATTGGATTTTTTTTTTTCAAAAGCACCAAAAACTTTATTCCATCTACATAAATAATGTATATTATTTTACAAATTAATTTTAGGGAGATTTTAAATAACACTCTCCTAGCAAATCAAATAGTAAAGATATGTGAGACGCTGAAAAGTAGTAACAATATGTGAGATAATACAAATAACCTCATTATTCTTAGGGATTTTGGTTACTATATAATTTTTAAAATTAAGTTTATCAATTTATGTTGTTATTATGATTCTTTACTCTAATATCTCAATTATTCTAATAAGAACTTGGATCACTATTTGAAAGTATTTTGATTACTATATAATTTCTCGACATGTCCAACAAGTCCTTATTAGATCATAATTAAATAGGTCATAAAGGGAAGCTATAGGTTTCCAATCATAGAAGCATTGTACATTATATAGATGCTAAAATATATCATATAAACTTCATTGAGTCTCCTAACCAGAATATTATTTGCACGTGTTCACAACCACCCCGGTATTGATCTTGACCTCTAATACCAATAAATTGTAGATTAATGTTTTATTTACAAGATTTTAATTTAAAAGATTTGTCAAAAATATTCAATGTCATTTAATTATTATGCTTTAAATTATTTATATATACCGTGTTAGTTCGAGTGGGTAGGTGCGTGTAAAAGTAAAGCGCTCAATCTCACAAAAAAATTTAAAACACACACAAACAATCATGTAAGAGAAGGAAGGCACAAAAGTTGGTTACCCAATTCGGCACAACCTTATCTATATCTGGGGGACCAAGCCCTGAGAAATAATCCACTAAAAGAGGTAAAGGCATGAAGAGTACAACATACTCACTCACTCACACAATAACAAAGAACAACCTCTTAAGATTGCCCGATGCCCACTCTTCTCAACCCTCACCAAAGGGTCTCTCACTCGTGGCTCATCGTAAATCTTCAAGTAGGGTATCTTATATAGACGCACCTACATCTCAATAGATCCTCCTCTTTTAGGCTTCTCTGTGGCTTCTTAACTTGGACACCTTTCAAAGTTAGATGTTATAACACCCAGTTGCAACATTGCCCACCTTACTGAATATGACTAAGTTCTAGCCCAACTACAACTGAACTTGTGACACCTTTAACCCTCATGGTTCTCTCAGTCCGCTTCATAGTAGTTTGACTCATCCCGAGCTCCTCCTACCTGCAACCGCTCCCTTCCTCATGTCATTTTAGCAAAGCCCCTCTCTCGAGGGTCGCACCCACCAAGGTGCGAAACCATCTCACCAAAAGATGGCCTCCAAAGATCTCCTTATCTTCTTTCCAAACTTGGTCCAAGTTTAGTTTTCACAAATTCCTCAAACTTGATCTCTATTCAGCCAAGTTTGGGTCTTCAAAATATTGTTACTAAACTTGATCTCCTCTCATCCAAATTTAGCCTTCAATATGTTCCAAGCATGATCTCCGATCATCTATGCTTGAGTCATCAAATCTTCAATTAATCTTTAATCAAATCTTACCATAAAAGATTGTGTTCTTGAATAGCTCCGCCTATAAATAACTTTAGATCTTTGCTTCAGATTGTATTGCTAATTATGGTCTTGAGAATCATGTTGGCTTACCCTTGCCTTTCTTAGTTTGTGTCTTCACATAGCTTCACACCAAACTAAGCTCCATGCAATCTTCATGATGATATTTTATTCTTACCAACAATAGATTATTCCTCTCTTTTAGAAATAGATCTCTCATAAAAGGAGTTTACCAAAGATATAATTCATCATCTTAGATCTTACCAAAGATAGATAAAAGCATACCTATGATAAACTTGCTCTTAGAGAGATTCTTTTACCTTGATACTCTTTCCAAAAATGGTTATTCTTCATATGAACCATTGAGAGAAATTTCTCTAAACATAGTCTACAGTCGTAATCTTCTAGCCCGCATATCTTCATACCCCATGTCATCATGCGTTAACCACATCCTCATCCTTGTCACCACTTCTTTTGTCAGGTCATCACTACCACGTTATCTCACTTTGCCAAGTCATCTCTTGAACTGTCACATAATGCCAATCCAAGTCTTCAGACCTAACATACCAATTTATAAATTATTTAAGTTGTTTAATTCTTACTTTTTATATGGTTGGTCTACACTAAAAAAATTATATTGGGATTTATTTGTTATATAATTCTTTTTGCAATAAAAAAGAAAAAAACAACAATCCAAAAAAAATTTTAATAAATAAAAAATAAATAATAGTATGTTATAGTGGTGTATTGGGAAAATTGAAGTAAACCATGCATTAGAATATTGAAACAAATAGAATAAAGCGGTTTTCTTTAGGGGAGCTATTTTATTAGCAGAGGGATAGAGATAAATAATAGTTTTTTGATGGGTATAATTCCTAGTTTAATCCCTCTAATATATCGAAATGGCCCTTCAGTCACCCTAATATTATCCAATTTGGAAAAGAAGCACCTCCTCCCAATGGTTGTCTGATTCTCCATCTATCAGACTAACGTGGCATTTTTAATGATTAAAAAATATAATACCTAGTTTAGTCCCTCTATTATTAGGAAATGACCCTTTAGACCCCCTATTATTTTTCGTCTTTAACAATTGTCGCTCAACAAGGGAGTGTCAAAGGAACAGACATGTATAGTAGTGCAATAGTTACGGTGACTTAACGACCCACTAAGAGTTTACCATTTAGAGCAGACTAACACACGGAGCAATTAGGGCCTGCCACGTGTGCCCAAGATGTATCATGGACCATAACCCCACAATAGTAAATCTCTTCTACCTTACAACCCTAGAGGGGTGAAAATACGACTCATCCCATATGGGACCCAATGAATATTGGATGAACAGTATCAATACAATATTTCTATAGTATATATAATATATCATCACAGTATTATATAGTACTATGGTATAACGGATTCCACTTTACACTACACACCCACCATTCAAAGTGACTTTCACTATAGTGTTTATATTATATCAACGTAGAAGAAGATATGATCATTTTGTTGAACACGTTCCAAATCAAAATTCAAAAATTGGGCTCTTATTACACAAACACTATATAAGTCTTTAGTAGTTGATTTAGTCTATGAAAGTGATTGTAGAAACGTTTTTCTTTATTTCATTTTTATTTGAAATTGAAACCTTATCTCAATCGATCACACTAATCACAATAATTTTTTTTCTAATTTAGAGCTATTTATATATAATTATGTTTGTTTAGAATTTTTATTTCACAGACCTACTCATTATCATAGGACCAAAAAGGTTGAGAGTTAAGAGAGACTTAAAATATGTGTAAGAGACTCACTAGTGATGACTTTGATTTGCACATGAGCCAGTTGCTTCTTGTTGGTGAAGATGACAAATTTCTCAATTTTAATGGTAAAACATTAAGAAAAAAAATCAAATTTTAAGTTGTATACATTATAGTTGGTTATATGCTATGGGATTCAATTAGTTGCACTTTAAGGAATATGCGATTTAAAAACTTATTATTATTATTTTTGATCGACTTCAGTCATCAATATTATCTCGTTTAAAAATTTTTTTGCTAAATGAAATATTACATGGGTAACCTTTTATTTTTACACCAAGATGAATAGTTAGGTCGCTAAAAAGACATGGCCGTACACGCAAAGTGGGGATGGGTGCAGTGCACATGTAGGTGTTAGAACCACTCGCTCACAACCACTACTCACACTCCAAAAATTTGTTTTTACATGTTATTTGAACTCTTACTACACTCCCAGAAATATGTTTTCACTTGTGATTCAAACTCTTACTACTTAGGAAGGATTTTAACAGGTGATCAAATTGGGTGAGTCAAGAAAGATATACTGGGTATTTTATGAAGGGTATGGTTTATTGCCAAAATGTTTGGAGTTTTTCTTTTCATTTCAACTCATGCTAATATCTTATTAGTAAATTCAACTACACTATTATTTTATACCAATTTAGGCCACATTTGTCTATTTGCATCAATACAAAATTTCATTTAATAGTCCATTTGTTATCATGGGCATAAAAGAAATCAAGGGAGACTTAGTTTACCTCTAAAAGATTCACTTTTTACCCCTAATAACTATTCATTTTTTACACCAATAAATTTATATTATTTTATGTGAAGATGTTAAATTAAAGAAGATGCTTTAAAAATGTTTAATGTGGTTTAAAAATTAAAAGAATTCATTCTAGGATCCCCTTGAAGCTATTTTCATATTAGTTATAAATTATTTGAGCCATTTAATTCTTTAATATTGAGGATGTTTATCAATACTAAATATATATATATATATATATATACTGGTTAATTTGTAATAATTTTTGTAATACACAAAAATCAATAATAATAACTTTTAGTGGTTTATTTTCAAAATCGGTAAATACAACACGCATTAGGATATTAACACAAATAAAATAAAGTGTATTTTAGGAATTCAAATAATTTCAGCTAATTTTTTTAAACATTTATTAATTGAAAGCTTTACCCAAGGTCATGTACATTAACAATTTTGTGTTGGAGGGTTTAAAAGAGAAAAAAAAATGGTTTTAGACGCCTCATTGACAATTACGCCCATTTTGAAAGGCATGCACACAAAGAAATTCTTCTCATTTTTATAATATGGTCACTTGGACCAAGTAAATAATAAGGACCTAGATTATTTTGTCCAACAAATCAGGAGAAATTTTCTTAATTTTTTATTTAAAATTAAAAGCTATTTTTTTTATCGAAAAGTTGATCTATCAAGTAACCATCAAATCACATCAGTTTTAGTCCCCCTTGGAATTATTTGTATGTATTTATTTTTTTGTTTGGAATTTTTATTTGGTAATCTATCAAATTTCTTGTGACCAAGTAGGAGTCGAGTTAAGAGAGACTTGAATTACTTAAGCTATACGCAATTAGTCATAACTTTATGTGTCTATTCACCATGATCTTGATAAGTTGCCCATGACCATAGGCCCAAAAAAACTGAGTCAAGAAAGACAAAGATCATCTAGAAAAAGATGTATTTTTCATGACTATTGACTTCTAAAACCACATCTAATGAATTTGTTTTGCAAATTAAACAATTTGTTGCGCATTGATTACGACAATAAGTTGCTCGAATTTGTGAAACTATTTATTCTTGACTTCTAGGACCATATGCAATAACTATATTTTGTAAATTAAATTGATTGTTACTTATTGATCATAATAATAAAAGACGAGTAATTTATGTACTGGTTTGGTCAAACATATGACCTACATCCACGGGAGAGCAATGCCATTCAGAGCTTCATTATCACTTGCAAATCCCTATTACGACAGCATTTTATCCAACTTATGCAATTCCACACGTAGGATATCAAATATTAATTTTTTTCACCTTTAGTGTAGACAATATTCAAACAAAATACCAAAAAATTACTCCTTTGCCACACCATAATGCATCCACTTCTTCTTCTTTGCTTACAAACCCTCATCTTTTCGAACTTCCTTTCAACACTACAAGGTTTAAAAGGATCAATCTCAACCATTAGATCTAACTAATTTCAATGACATAAATTTTGTCTTCTTAAGTCCTTATCGGAGCCAGTCCAGATGAGTAAGTTTGAATTTATATACAAAATATTGAGCCTCCAAATTCCTTATGTTAGTTCATCCAAAAAATTCCGATTGAGTTTATGCATCCAATGTGGAACAACTCCAATTGATATATAAAACACTTGATAAAAATCATGGCAACAGAAACGATGATCTTTGATATTAGTGTTGCTTGTGCAAGTGGTTGTAAATAAGGTGCAAATATGGCTTTTGCATTTGTGTTTGATACTTTGTCTTCCATCAAAATCCATTGAGACGTGATCCAACAGGAGCCAAGATAATCTCCCTCAAATCCCATAGTTAGTTTCCTAGATAAAAGTTCGACAAACTAATTAATTATAAGTTTTATAATTAATAGTTTCCTATAACGTTCATGGCATGGATGATTGGTAGGAAATATAATCAAGTTTAATTTCTTTGAAAAGGAAAATAATATTAATTGTATAAGATAAAAAAACCTCAACAAGGCGAGAAATATACAAACAAATTCGAAAAACACATCGCTTTATAACAACTTAAGCCAAAATTATACTAAATCAAATTATATTTTCAAAAAATTGTAGGAAAAAATCTTAATTAATTGTTTCCTGCTTAAAAAAGCTTAACTGTTGCAAATTAATGAAAGAATGTTTGCACATCTCAGGCTTGAAATAGTTGAACACATATAAAGATCATCTACAAACTTAGCATACAATATTATTTTTTTTGTCCTAAATTCATATTTGTGTTTTGAAACAATTAACAAAATTAAGCTTGTTAAATTGATTGAAAGGAGGAATGAAAAAATATTTTTTTCAAAGAATTAATCGAGCATGTCACAAGTGCTGGTTAAAATTAAGACACTGAAATCAACTCATTAGTGAAGAAAGGCAAATTTTAAATGTCACAAGTTACTAATCACTTTTACATCTCAAGCTCACTAGAGAAGATGAAAAAAATAACCAGACTGTAATTCCCAAAAGCAGTGAAAAATTCTTCCTAATATGCTCGGATCAAGCTGGGAAATGTCACACTTACTAATCAATTAAAAAGACAAAAAGAATACTAATAGAGGATAATCAAGAGATAATAAATAAATAAATACAGTGAACATGTAGAAAGAAAGTAATGAATTTAGTATTGTACCTTGGTTAGTTGGAACAAGAGAAGTCAATCCAACCAATGGTCTTTGTTTCGATATTTGCTCTTCAATCCAATGAACCTCACAATAATTGCCACATATACATGATCTTGTATGCTATTTACATATCAGAAATATGCAACTCTCCAAGTTTCATTGAACAAAGTATTTCTGAACCTCTCTGTATATATGTATCTCCATAGGCATGGAACAATAAAGTCTACATTGTACACTTGTGCTAGAATTGTAAAGTTTATAAAATAGTTGTATTATGATGAAGAATATAACAAATTAAGTTGAACCATACAATTGAAATCATGTATTATTCAAGATTGAGGAGTTCATAATTGCTATAATTTTTGTTCTGTTTTTCTGATTTGTATGAACATTATATAAATTAGACAATATAATTGCATGTGATTCTAACTAAAGTATGCTAAAGTCTCGAATATAGTAATGATGGTATGAGAAACACGTTGTATAAAACTTTTTAGTTTATAACCTTTTGGGAAAGAAAATATGAATAATGTGAATAGCATAGTAACATGTAAGAATCAAAATGGCCAATCTAATCCAAGTTTGCAAGATACCTGTCAAGGTGAGCCCATCGCTGGGCACACCCTGCCTGGCCATTGAACCAAGTGAAGGCTAGCCTCGAGAACTCAATATCTAATAAGTTATTAAAACAAATTAAACCATTCATAGTTTTGGAATTAGCTTAGTAATGGTTGAACCTTCCACCTTTATGCTCAACTTCTGCGCTTATATCATTGAAGCCACCCACTACCACCCAGGGAATGCTAAGATGCAAGATGTTTGAAAGGTCGTTCCAAACTCAATTTTGTATAGTGAGCAACTGGGCATTATACACAACAAAAAGAATCCAACCATTGAAAGGGTTAGAGGAGATTACCAAATGAATTGTATCACAAGTTAGGGTGAGGAGAGTAATTGTGCCAATGCCTTTTTCAAAAAGGTCATGAGACCAGCGTGACATCCCCTAAGCTAGAAGGGTAGCCCATTCCCAGTTTCGAGAAAACTTATTGCAGAACTGAGTGCATCTCTCCTCATCCTCTCGAGTCTTGACTAGGTAAACGATTTGAGGGTTATACTTCTTCAAGAGACTCCAAACCCGATTCATGGTGTTCGAATTCAAGATTCCTCTACAATTCCAGCACAACACACTTGTTATCAAGACTAAACTCACAAGGAAACAACAATAAGGAAATAACATAACAAAATATGAAACAAACAAATTTAATATGGGTCTTTCCTTTCTTTTTCGGGTTTAGAGATAGCTTGCGCCACTCCTTTCCTAGGCAAAGCCTTTAGTTTAGCTTCCTTCTGGCATTGCACTAAAATCATTTCATTGTTGAAATCTATTCGATCGCTGGATCCGTTCGATTCCGTGACTTCCATATCTTCGGTGGAGGACTTTTGTACATTATCGATGATCCTGTCCACCGTTTTATGGTGTGATGCTTTAGCTCCCTATCTCGGATGACTGGGGGAAGAAAAAGACCTCTCCTGCTTATATATTTGAACTACCAAAGAGGTGATCAGTAAAGGCTTGGGAGAAGGAGGGGCACCCACAATGCCATTCCCTTTTTCGAAAGCCTTGCATTTTCCCACCTGCTCAGGGACTTCGATTGACCCACCTTCTTTCTCTTTCTAATACCCTTGGATAACTCAATGGTGGGGTATGTCTTATAACCAGCTTGTTACTATAGGTTTTTCAGCCCGTTATAGTAGATTTTATTTTGTACTGTAGCAACTAGCACTGTAGGGCCAGAGTATATTAGTGTGACCTAGGGTTTCTTTTCTTTTTTTTTTTGATGTGCTTTGTTTTATTCTGGTTATTGCTTGTGTGTAAGTGCTTCGGCTAGGAGTTGAGTGCTCGCCTCAAGGCTGGGAGCCGGAGGAGAATTAGAGCATCAGAGATTTTAAATCACCAAAGTTGTCAGTGGCTCTTGTTGTTGCACATTTCTAAATAAAATATGATTCAAAGGTCTTCTTTATTTGATTTGAGATTTATTTGTGGTTTATTATATTTAAATTGATATGTTAATCAATTTGGGAAGACTTTCCTTGTTGTGGATTTATATCGGAAAACCCTTGTTGCTTGATGAAATTATTCATGCTTATTGATTGGCTTGGCTTGAAAATGAACTTTTATCTTATTGTTTCATATTGAAAATGTTGATGTTTGAATGAAAGTGTTTATGTTTATACATGTATTCAAGTTGAATTGATTTATGAGGCTTTGATTATTCCATCATGCTTCTAGCATGGGTATTTGTGGAATGGCTTGGATTCTTGATATTGGAATGTTGTCCTAGTTATGGACACTGTGTTGAGATAAACAAGTATTGCATGGTTTATTTTGTGGTGTCCTACTATAGCAGGCAATCTCTGTGGTCAATCTGTTGAGGTGGCACGGTAGACCGGCTGATCTTTTTCAACCAATTCAGGAGGGGGTGTAAGACCCTGTTTGGATGGTTATCGGGGAGCCGGAGACACCATATGGTAAATAGATGGATCAAAATCAAGCTCATGAGTACCTTGATGGCTCTAAACCTAGCCGTGACCATGGAAAAAGTTTAGAGGGATTTCTAGAACACTACTTGTTGGGTTACGATACTAGCTTGGTATGTTAAAGAGTTTATTTTTTTAATGCAGATGAGTTTTTGAGAAGTAATTTCTTACATATCTTTTGTATTGCTATTTTAGGCTATGATGAGGGGGCGAAGCCCAACTATTACTCTTAGGAGGGTAGTCTCTCATAAATTTATTTTGATGATGAGTATTATGTTTTATTGATTTTAAAACTCATATATTTGTCGTATTGGTGATTTTGAGAGTGTTGGGAGCTTTATTTGATCATTTTGACATTTATACTCTTTATGAAGGTTTATGTACTTGTATTGTCTCTATACCTGTGAAAAGCTTCAAGGCTTTGTCTAAACTTATGAAAACCCTTTACTTTGGTTTGTGGATTTTCGGTGTTTCAAACCTTGTTTTTCCTTTGTGTTATTAGTGGAAAAATGAAAGGTTTGAAAACTTTCTTTCTTGTTTTTATATTCTATCAATTATGTGCTAACCCACTAACTGAGTAACCTAGTTTACTCACCCTCTCTCCCATTTTTTAGATTTTAGATTTTAGAGGTGGTGCAGATTGGTGGAGTGCTAGGCATGGCTCGCATTGTTCATCTATCTTCTTCTACAATCTTGTATATTTGTATCTCTGGACATGTTTGCTTTGTGTAACATTCACGGATCTACTAGTATTGTTAGGTTTTGAAGATTACTATTATTGTTGCATGTTCTACTTTATAGGTCAACTTGGTCGTGTGATGTCTTATTTAACTTCTGAATTCCTTTTACTCCGTTGTTGAGTGTGTAGCTTCCTCTGTGTATATTTGTACTTCATAGCCTTTGATTTTCCTGCTCGTGAATTTTTATTCAGGATTGTGAAAATTCAGGTTTTTGTCAGCCTTACAGCGATCCTAGGGTAGAGTGGTGGGGTATCCCTCCTCAGCTTGTCGTAGTGGTTGTCATGTCCTGGGGACCGCGGGCGGGGAGTGATAATATGGGGGCTTGGGATCACCACATCAGGTTCCATCATGGTTGGTGACACAGGGTTAATGATCAGAGTATAACCCGTGCGGCACTCGCCCTATGCGATCAGCCTGCTAGCAAGAAAAACACGTCCAAGGAAGGCTAAGTCACCACAACCACGAAGAAAATAAGAGAATAGCACCAAAGTGTAAGAGAGAAAAAGATAAATTCTCTAGATTGAGAAGAAATATTTACAACTGGACAAGTCTCTCTTCCTTATAGAACACCGGCCTCTAAGCTCACAATGAGAGCTCTCTGAAGAGAAAAGAGGAGAAGAGAGAATGAGAAAGAGAAGTGAGAAATGGGATGCTCATCAAGGAGAATAGAAGGCCCTTTATATAGCCATGAGAATGGTATCTTAGCCAAGGGAAAAGAGATGACCAAATTCCCATGAATTCCAAGGCCGAGGGGAAAATGACGGAGCGGGTTCTCATCCAATGGCTGCACACCGAATAACCGGGGTCCATCGTCACTATATGCTCCCCACTCTTGTCTTCCATCTGTCCACAGTGCCAGATAATCACTGTGCATCCGCCCAGGATATCTCGATAATCGCCCTGCTGATCGAGAGACAATCTCCGCCCGTACGCATCTGCTCATATGGATGATGATCGATATTTTCTAAGTCTTGCCAATTGAGCGGGTCGCTACTCCGCTCTCGGTCACGAAACTAGATCATGCCTGAGTAAAATGTCCGACCATACAGATGTGCTGAAAAACAGTCTAAGGGAATGGAATAACCACTCCCGGCTCCGTCTAGCCTTGTTACGCCCGCGCCAAGGGTGTGACGCCAAAGCCCTGTCACAGTTGGCACCATCAAATCACATTATGGGGTTGCCGAACAATCAGGATTCACTTCATCATCACACAAATCCTCAACGTTGTGAATTTCATCACTTTTTAGATGAGAATCCTTATATCGAGGCGACAAAAACTTGCTCCCTCCTTCATGAGACACATGTCACCCTAAGAGTTTGGTTGTTTGACATGTGTTCTCACGTCATGGTTCCACATTGCTCCACTGTCCTGCCCTGGCCTCGATGACGTTGTTCTACCCGTCATTGACCGTAATGGCTGTTGGGCTCTTGTTCCTGGACATCCGAAGATAGTTCCTCCATGTTAGTGTTAAGAAGGGGTCTCCTTTGTCTCCACCCACATTTTGTAGCTGCATGGCTTACGGGATATAGTTGTGATCAACGATCAACGATCTATAGCCTGCATTTCCATTTTCTAGTTTGTTGTGAGCAATGTAGCATCCAACCTCTCCGTGACCTACCAGCCGGCATCTATAATAAAACACTGGTAAGCGTTCATTAAAAACATCAACCATGCTTCGGTTCTCATAACTCCCTATCTAGAAACCTCTTTTGAAGGGCTTTGACAAGTTGATTTCCACACATATGCGAGCAAACTTCACTCTGGTTAACTTCTTAATATGCTCGTCAACTTTCAGAAACCTCCAAAACTACTCCTCGATGAGCTCCAAAACCTCCCTATTGTAATACTCTATTTGTAAGTGATGTAGCTAGATTTAAATGGCAGCTAGATGCAGTTTCCCAAACACCGACTGGATGGCTTATAGGCAATAATAATAATAATAATAATAATTATTACTATTATTTATTGTGTTCTATTATTTCATATCACTTTGTACACTCATTTGGCTTGTATTAGGATCATATTATCGAATTCGGTGCTAAACTTATACTATTTTGTATCTCAGGCTTCGGGTAGCACTTAAAGACAAGAAAGAACCAAAAGAAGCGTTATTGACCTTAAACGAAGAAGTTGGAGCTCTCTCGGCATCATTTGAACAAGGACAAGGTAAACTGGATGGCTTATGGGCAACTTATGGTCTAACTTACGACTGTAAGGATGCCAGTAAGGACCATCTAGAGGAGCTTATGACCAGAGCTTATATGCCTGTAAGGGTGGTAGCAAGGGGCAGCATAGTAAAGCTTACGGTTCAACGCTTACGGTCGTAAGATAGATCGTAACACAAACAGAGGAGCTTACAAATGGAACTTATGCCCGTAAGTGTTTCCATAAGACTCACGACCCATTTTCTCCAATTCCTTACGGCCACGTCCTTACGCTTGTAAGAAGCTCATAAGCAGCGAGTGTATATAGATCTGGTGAGGATTTTAGGGCATTCTTTAGATTTCTTTGATTCTATTCTTAGAGGTGAAACTAGGGGAGAAAGGAGATGAATCTCCAAGGCTCAAGGGGTTAATCTAGGAGGAGATTTGGATCTACATTCAAGGAGAGGGTTGATCGTAGTCGTCAAGCTCATCTTAGGGGCGTTCGTGGAGGTTTTCCTATGGTTTTTTCGGTGATTCATCTCCGGCACGATTGAGAGGGGGTTATCTATGTTTTCAATGTCTCTCATCGTGTGTTGTTGTTTGAATGATTGCCCTCCAATAATGGAGGGCTAATTTGTTAGATGTTTAGGCATAATAAAATTTAGGTTTATTTTTTGACATTGGTTGTTGGACTCATGTGATTTACTTGTTTTCTTTATTGCAATCCATTCTATTCAAATCTAATTGCGTACTTGAATGCTTGATATCTATTGTGGTGAAAACCTTAGTTATCATATTTGTTGTGCTTTGTGACGAGAAAAATTCCTACCTAGCATAGACATACCGTTATTAGAGGGAATTGTGAGTAAGCCTAAACATAGGGTACTTTGGAGACCCCTTCTCTCTCAATTTTCTCGAGTGAGTTAATGAGTATCTCCATGCACTTTGCAATCGTGTGGAGTAGATTTTAGGAAAAATCATATCTCTACTCTGTATTCGGATTAAGAGAGATTACCTTCTCAAGAGATTCTCATTAGCCCACAGTGAGGTTTCATAGAGTGTTAATGCAAATTCAATTACTCTTCACCCTCTACCGAGGGATTTAGTATGATTCAAAAAACCTCTTGGTTCAAATAGGATTGCATACTTAGACAACCTTTGTTCTACACTTTATCAAACTCTAGAGGGATGTTATGCCCAGACATAGTTTTGTCTCTTGATTTCCCTCCTGCCTTATTCTGTATTTCTTGCTTCTATCTTCTTTTGTTCACACACAACACTTGATTAGTTAGGTTAATTCTCAAAATTAGAGTAAGTACTAGTAATCTCATTCTACCCTTTGGACCCGACATCTTACTTTTATGCACACTTTATTACATGATCGGCACGTACACTTGTGTCTCTATTAAGTTTTTGGTTTTGTTGCCATGGAAGAATTGAGATATTAGGAACACTTGTGTTTCCGTCACTTTCAACCATTCATTTTTTTCTTCAGTATCTCTCTCTCTTCTTTATCTTTTTTTCTTTCTCTGATTGCTTGATTGTAGCGTATACCACCAAAAGGCAAATCGACTCTACTGGTGCAAGGTGAAAGCAACATAAAAAGAGTGATTGGAGGTAGATTAAGAATAGCGTTATTATTCAAAACAGGTTTATTAACAATTAGGGTAGAAGAAGAGCAGTTTAACACCATGGCGTATGAAGGGAGTGACCGAGAACTTTTTCCAATTATGATCACCCTATTCTAGATGGTTATCGGTCGAGCATTGTTCACCAATGTCTTGTTAATTTTTATACACATTTAGTTGTTTCACCAATGCCCTACGTGGAGATGTAGTTCACTTGTCCACTCCTGAATAATATATAAGTTTTTTTTGTTAACTACTACAATTTCATTACTTGTTTATTTACTGTAATGTAATATGTACTTGTGATCATTCTTTTACTCACTTTCAAACCAATAACTGCAATTTCATTTCTTTTAGTCTTTCATTGTTACCTTAGATAGTTGTAGTTAACACATGGCCTCTTTGGTGTGTCCATGTCAAATGAAGTACGCTCGGGTGACCAAATCGTAACAAAAACTAAATATAGGGGACTAAATAGTAGCTTTTTAGAGCTGGGTGACCGAAATGAAAACACATGAAAATGTAGGGGACCATTTAATTAAACAAAACACAATATAAGTACTCATAATTTAGAGATACATTGCATTGATAAACCAAAGACCACAATACTTAAAAAAAAATAGGAACGCATTACATTAGACAAAGCTAGGCAATAAACAAGTGAGCAATTTACTTGAAGTGAACACTTACAGAAAAAATGAACACATACAAAATCAAAAGAAAAATTGAACCCAGCTTCAAATACTTACAGAAATAATGAACACATACAAAGCTAGGTTATACAACCCAACATCAAAAACTTATAGAAAAAATGAACTAACTATCTAGAGTAACAACACCTGACAAACGCCCTTTTACGTATGTACCGCAACTGCACGGGTATATCGAAGTAATAATACCCTGGTGAGTGGGTAGTCGTATCCACAAGGAATAGTGATTAAAAACACAAAGATTGCTATTTAACTAAAATGAAGATGAATCGATAATGATGTGAATAAGAATCAATGCAAATAGAAATAAAAAAAGAAAAAGAGGCGCAAATAAAAGATAGGAGAGGCAATCGACGATAATTGGGGCACTCGGACATTGCTCACCTTAGGACTATTGTTTCAAGTGCAAGACCGATCATTATGTTCCCTAGCTAATGCTTAATGAGTCGTGGAGATCCTTAAACTCACGGTCCCAAAACTTAAGGTCAACCGTGACTAACCAAACACTATACCCCGGTGAAGAAATCTCTCAGTCTCGACACCTCACACTATGCTAGGTTACTTTAGACTCTAGGGATTCCAAATGATAAACCATATTCCCTAAAATAGATCTAACCCTTTGGTCCAGGCGAAAGGCCCCTAGTCACAATTAAGCCCCAGATACTAAGGATTACTTCAACGGTTCACTCTGTTGCTTGTGCAACTAAGCCCCAGTGGAGTTCGTCTCTTAGCACTTCACTCTGTTGTGACCACAAAGAACTTTTGGAACGTAGAGGTACCGGAAAGGAAAGGGGACACTCCGCTACCTCTCGACTCACCCTCTCAACCCTCTCCAATCTAGTATTGTCTAACCCTCATGGTGTGTCACTCATCCACAAAGATTACTAAAACGGATTCTCAACCCTAGTGTCACTCTAAGGGAAAATCAACTCAATAAGCATTCAAGATTGGAACTCAATTAAAACAACAATTAAAGGAAGCATAATAAAAGGTCAAAAAAACAACATCATCCTAGGGTTTTACAAGTCCAAGTACCCACTAGGGGTTCAGCTCTCCATGGAGCAAAATACAATCAATAATGAAATCAAAAGTAAAAATATGCAATCCATGAATAAAACCCCTTGATATTCGTATCGATGGTCTTGTGGAATGGCCGCGTCTTCTCCAAAAGTTCCCTCGTCAAGCCTAGGGCACACCTCGCCGGATCGGTGCCAATGAAAACTCCCCCAATAACTCTCTTCCAAGAAAAACGCGATGTTGAAGGCCAGTAAACCCTCGCAAAACCCTAGCCAAAGCCCTCTCCAAATCCCTAGCCACGGGAGTCTCAAAGGTGAAGAAAAGATAACCAAAAAGATGGAAAAAGGGCTCCCTCAAATCGGGCTGAAATCACGACTTAAATAGGGCTGGAATCGGGCATCCACACGGGGTGTGGAATTTCCACACGCCCGTGTGAATCTCCAGAAAATCGATTTCTGTGACCTGTGAACAGTAATTGCTACAATAAATTGCTACAGTGATTTGCTATGGCACATGCTACAGTGCTCCGCCAAAATACTCCCGAATCCACAATTTTCATCGAGGCAACATAAACGGGCACACGTCTACGCTGTAGATTGCGTTGCATCTTCAAATAAAAGCACATTTGACAACAATATTACTAGCTTTGCACAAGCTGGAACATATGAGTGTAACTGCCTTTGTGTCCCTCCAATTTGCATATTTCCTTGAACACCAAGGAGGTTGGCACACACTCACATGTCTGTGAGCACAACTTATGTCTTCACATTTATTCACTCCAAGATTTCATCAACTAAGTGCACTCGCAATCTACTTTTGGCTTTTTCTATATTTATCTCCACAAACCCTACATGCACAAAAGAACACAAATACACATGCATTAGTGATAAAATCTAAGAAAAGTAATACTCATGGTAAGAAAAGAATACTTCGTATTACTAATACACAAGCACTTATCAACCACTAATAAGAAGAGATAACTAATTTGTAGAAATCTTTGGGAAAAAAATGAACACAATGGTTGTATAAACACCTAAGTAACAAACAGTTCAAGAGTGCACAAAACAATAGCTTCTAAACACCTATAACTTATCTGCCACAACTTTACTTGAAATGCAACAAGTAAGCTATAACAAAAATTTTAACAAGTAAACTAAACATTAGAAGAACACATGTACAAAAAACAGAGTTAAACATCTAACATCAACCCTAAATAGGACATCAGAGGAGCACTTTTAAGAAGGCATTCTATTCTTTGCTTACTCTCATTCTCAGACGCAGATGGTAGGGATCTTCCTTCTCCCGTTCCTCGTTTCACGTCGCCTCTCGGAATGAAGATGGATATGATTATGTATCCTTTCTCCTTTCCTTCCTTTTTCTTCTCAAGAGCGGTGATGTTGGCTTGGAGAATTTAAGATGAAGTGGCGATTGTGAATGTTGTGGCATTTTTAGATGGCATAGAAGTCATATGACGTGTCATGGTGACTAAAAATTTCCGGTGCACACATAAGCAATTGAGGGTGGAATGTCTCGATTATTTGCCGGTGAAAAATAAATTAAAATTACACGACCATTTTTATGGAAATTGAAGTTCGGTGACCGAATTGAAAATAAGTCAAAGTTTAGTGACCCTACTAAAAATTTACCCACGACCAATGGTTGCTTGGCCTATTAGTGCTGGGTCCCTTATGTAAGGTTCTCATTTCGGAGGGTTCGAGATCGAAACCAACGCAAAGGCGAGGAGAAGGTGTTGTTTAGCTTGCAAGTGCGGCTCCACATCTATACCCATCTTTGACTTAAACCTTAAATGGAGTGCTCTCGTCTAGTGTTATACCTTGCATTATCACTGCATTCATATAGGCAAGTGAGAGAGAATATTTGGGAATAAATTTATCATTGTTATTATTTAGTTGAAAGTTCTTGATAATTTTTGATGATTTTATTTTATATAAAAACTATATATCTATCTATAATACATTGAAATATCACAATGGGCCACCTAAATGGAATCATTTCAGCTGAGTCAAGATAGCCATGCTGAATTTTTTTGCTGGTTGCTTGAGTTTAGATAAAATCTCTTAATAGTCCTTGTATCATAGCTAATTTGTTATTTTGGTCCTTTATAATAAAAGTTCTTAATTTGCACTCTATCATTTCTATTGACCCAATCATGTCCAATCACTAACGGCAGTCAGTTTTCCGTTCAATATTACTAATGGCTTAAAATAATATTAAAATATTATAAAAATTTTGAAAAATAAAAATTATTAAAATAAAAAATAAAAAGTAAAAATATGTTTAAAAAATTAAAAAAATTAATATAAAATAATAATTTAGTAAATTAAAGACAATTAAAAAGGAGTAAATTTTTATATTTATATTTATTAACTTAATTAAATAATTTCTCTAATTATACAAGAATGGATTATATACCCAAAAAGAATTTATTACTTTAGATATAAATTTATATATGAGTGGTTATATATAATAAAAGAAATCATGTTCTAATTTATTTATCTTAATTAAGTTTTCATGTTTATATAATACTTCATTTAACTTAGCTATCCATTTTAATAGACCCAATTGTAGAAGCTAATGTGGTAATTTCGTAGAATTTTTTTAGTAATGTTTTTCATAACTGTTTATTTTATTAATTTCATACCTATCCATTGTTATAAACCCAACAGGAGAAGCTAATATTGTAATGAATTTTTAATAACATTTTTAATAATTTTTGATTTTTTTAGAATTTTTTAATAAATTGTAATGGATTTTTAATAATTTTTTTATAGAATTTTTCTAATAATATATATATATTAACAATTTTTTTGATATTTTTGGAATTTTTTTAACAATATTTTTCATTTTTTAAAATTTTTAAAATAATATTTTAATTATTATTCGATATTATTTTAATCCACATCAGTAATATTCGAGGGATTTTAACTTTAGGGATTTTAACGTTGGTTAATTATTGGACATGATTAGCTCAATCAAAACAATAAAAGCGGTAAATCCGGAACTTTTATAATTGAGGTAACAAAGGGCAAATTTGTTATAGTAGAGGGACTATTCAAGGGATTTTAATTTTAGGGCATGTAATATGTTGGACAAGATTAAGAGCGATAGGGATAGAATAATCTATGATATCCTGCTATTAACTTGGTGAATCAATAGGATATGAGAACCTTATCCTATAGGCTCACTTTATCCTATCGACCACATGATAACTAATCGATAGAACACCAATTTTATTATTTTAAGTAGAGTTTCTCGTATTCGTCGATCTCCTGCTTGAACATGTTGTTCTTATCTAAAACTCTTATTTGATTAAGTCTTTGATTCTCCTGTGATTTTTGTTTTTTCCCCAAATTGATTTTGATGTAAAAAAAGGCTCTAATCTAATAAATTTACCAATAAGTAAATCATTAAGAAAAAGATAAAAAAATCTATTATGTATATATGACTATATTATAAAGAGTCATTCACATACATTTACATACAATTAATATCATATTAGACCGTTATTCGAGTTCACTTCAAACATAAAATAGAATAATAAAATGCAGACTTATATGATGTGCATCAAATCGAGGATAAAGTTATGAGCTTATCATGGCTATATCTTTTCATACTCTTATCCAATCCTTATATCCTATTTACTCTTATACTATCTTATCCACCAAACGGATCCAAAAGATTTTTTATTATTATTATTATTATTATTATTATTATTATTATTATTATTGTTATTATTATTATTATTTCATTTACTTTATAATCTCCAACTTGGCACTAAATCAACCAGTTCCATCATACATTATTTTATTTATTTCAAAAAAGATTGAAGCTTGAATTTCTTAACCAAGTGGTTTCAAATTCAAATGTTAGTGTATAAAAAGGTTCTGTAAACAGAATCTACCTTTATAAGAATTTTAGTGCCTCTCGATTTAATTTAGAACCCGTGTCTTCTAAACAACATATGGATACAAAAATAAATAAATAAATAAATTTATATGTTTATGTAAATTTAGAATTTCATTCGATAATCCATCAATTATTAGAGGACCAATGGAAGTGAATTTTATTTGATAACCTTTGAAAATTTATTTAACATTACAAGCCGAACGGAATCCGGTACAAATAGACTAATAGGTGATTGGTATCAGCACTTGCTTATTATAAGCTTTGTATAAAAGCATACCACATCATTAAAAAAATAAAGAGTAAACAACCTAAATGGCTGTCTTTTCGTGTGTTACTATTTTAGTCACCCAGTTTTAAAAAGTGATGATTTGGTCCCTTAACTTTAGTGTTTGTTACAATTTGGTCACTCGGGCATATATAATTAACAATGATCACATATGACATACTACGTGGCAAATTTTTTTTTCTGAGTTGATATGTGATCGTAGTTAACGGCGTATATTTGGGTGATCAAATTGTAACAAAAATTTAAAAGTAAGGGATCAAATTATAACTTTCAAAAGATGAGTAACCGAAATAGAAACACACGATAAAGTAAAGGACTATTTGAGTTGTTTATCCAAAAATAAAATAGTCCATATTATTTATTTTTTTGGAAATAACAGCAAATCATGAAATAGATATGCAGTGATGCTACCGATAACCTCACCATTGAAAGGCATTTTGTTCTCTTTATATTTCTAAAAGCTAGGCATATCAATTTATATTATGACATCATAATTCCTCATTTTAATATATCAATTATCTTGGTTTTGTTTGGACTGAGTTAAAATAAACTTGAATCACATTTCTTTATCTGTCGCAAAGGAAAGAACTAAGTCTTTGTTTGGTCATAATCAAACTGTTGTGGAGATAGCTTTATCATAATTAGTGTTGCTTACTTTTCCAAACAAAAAATAAATATAATGACATCAACTTATATAGTTAACTCAATTTAGAGCCTCAAATGTCAATTTATATTATATTATTTATTGTACTTTGTAACCTGTGACTTCTTGCAAGCCACTTCGATCACTTTCTTATTATATTTTAAAATTCACATTAATCTTTCACTCAGCAAATTTGAAAGAGGATTTTAGCAAAATCATACATATATATCACTCGATATATATATATATGTATGTATACATTTATAAATTATTTTTTAGCGAAATTCTAAATAATACACTCCTGTCAAATCAAATAATAAAGATGGGTGAGATGCTGAAAAGCAGTAGGGATATGTGAGTGGGTATGATTAACATCACTATTTTATGGTATTTTGATTACTTTATAATTTTAAAAACTAAATTATCAATTTATATATGTTATTATTGTAATTCCTCTAATATCTCAATTATGTTGGGACTGCCAGGGCTGAGTGAACATAAACTTGTATCATATTTCTTGACGAGTCCCAAAGAAAAAAACCAAGTCCTTATTGGGTCATAACCAAATAGGTAATAAGGAAAGCATTAGTTTGCCATCCATATATACAAACATACATATATGTACATAATATGGACTACGAAATACATATATCATATAAATTTCGTGAGTCCCCAAACTTGATACATTTCCCCTGACCAGGATTTAAGGTGCAACTCAACACTCGGTTTAATTAGTTTAGTAATTAAGCAATCACAATCTTCCAAAATATTTAATTATTTGAATTATTTTAACTTAGATTAAAATGGTATCCCTTAACATAAAACTCTTTTGTTTTTCCCCCTAAAATGATGGTGATTGTGATCATGAAGATAGGAGATACGTTATATTATTGTTTTGTTGAAATTTGAGATATTACTAGGAACAATTTTGACCGAGTTAAACAAAATTTGTCCATCTCTGATGGCTAGTGTAGTTTTCGAAAAAGGTGGATGAACAACTTTTATTAAAACATAAACAATATAGAAAAACCTCCACTGAAAAACATCGAGTAAAAGGAAAAAGAGAGAGGAAAATAGCAAACCACTAAATGTGATTTATCATCCAAATTGTTATGAGATCCCATGAGAAAGTCATGCTTTAATTAATTAATTATTTTTATATGAAATTTTATTTGGTAATCTATTAATTGTTATGAAATAAAAAAGAAAACTTGTAAACCAAGAGGGATTCGGGTATTGATCTTGACCTCTAATACCAAAAAAATTAATTGTAGGTTAATGGTATTTTTTGAAAAGTTTTAATGTAAAAGATTTGTCAAAAATATTCTATGTAAGAATTGAGGCATTGTCAGCTTTTGACACCAGCTTCTCAACTACTTGATCACATAGAATTTAATGGGAGGCCTATGTGATTATTAATTACTTTCTCTATAAGATTCCATGATAAGAAAAATTTATATTTAAGATGTTTATAAGTCACCGTAAATAGTGTACCTCACTTGCTTATCCCTTGATGAGCAACACTTGTGAGTTTTGTCATATATATATATATATACATATTCAATGTGGCTTAATCAATATCCATGATTGGATCTCATTCACGCTTTAAGTTATTTTCATGTGGTTATTTATAAATTATTTAAGCTATTTAATACTTAAGTTTTTAGGTGGTTTATCTACAATATTATATTGGGGTTAATTTGTAATACAATTCTTTTTGCAATATACAAGAAAATATCCTCAATTTAAAAATATTTTAAATGAGTCCAAAAATCAATAGTAATAAATTCCGGTGGTTATGCTAAAAATTGGAAGTAAACCAAGTATTTGGTATTGAAGCGAATAAAAATAAAGTGTTTTTCAAGGGAGGGAACGGATGAGGATGGTGATGGGGAGACTTTATCATGTAAATAATTTTTATTTTTATTTTATTTTTTATGTAGAGGTATAAAAAAATAAATAATAGTTTTCTAAAAGTCATTGAATAGACAATCTCCAACACAACTGCACTACTTTTTACCCTTAAAATCATAAATTTAGTTATCTTTCATGATAAATTATACTCTCAACCACAAACCCCAAAATTTTATCCCAAAAGGTATATTCTCTAGAGTATTACACATCTTATTTTATTATTATTATTCATTATTCAATCACAAAAAATACTTGAAATTAATTATTTTTCAACAATGATTTAATTAAATATTTATTACAATGCAATATATTACTAATAGAAATAATTTAAAAATTATTTTATTATTAATTAATTAATTGTGCAAAAATTTTTATAATTAAATAAATTGATTATTTATAATTATATTGAAGATGAATTGTAAATTTTATAATTTTAGTTATAATAATAAATAATAAAAATATATATTAAATTAAAAAAAAATAATAAATATGTGAGATCCAACATTTGGGGTCACAAATTGTTAACCCCACATTTGGGGTCATCCACCCCCACCCCCAAATTTGGGGCATGATTTGGGGGTCCGTTGGAGCTAACTATGACCCCAAATTTGAAATTTGGGGTCATGGTTGGAGATGACCTTAGGTCTATCTCGAAGAAATACTTATAAGAAAACCTAGATCACCTTCTCCAACACGTTCTATATAAAAATGCAAAAATTGTATTCTTGTTACACAATAGGTCTTTAGTGTTGATTTAGTCTATAAAAAGTGATTGGAGAAATTATTTTTCTTCATTTCATCTTTATTTGAAATTGAAAATTGATTTCTCAACCCATCACAATAATTTTATTCAAATTTAGAGCTATTTGTATGTAACTATACTTGTTCGAATTTTATTTGGTAGTCTACTCATCATGGGAGGACCAAAATGAGTCAAGCAAAACTTGGATCACGTAAAATAGGCACACTTGTTCACCAACTAAATGGATGGAGTCAAAAAAAGACTTGGATTACCTACAAAAGGCATACTTACACACACCCAATTGAATATTCATCTTGCCTTCCAAGATCACATGTAATGACTTTGATTGGCAAATTGAACCAAAATTGTTTCTTGTTGCTCAAGATGATAAATTCTGAATTTTAATAATATATATGGGATAGAGGATTATATATGCATATCAAAAGGAAAAAACGAATTTTAAGCTGTATAAATGATAATTGGTTTTGAGATTGAATTAGTTGAACTTTAATGCTGATTAAAAACCTAATTATTATTTTTATGATTGTTATGTCCAAAGACTTGAGTTTGCATTATATGACAAGCCAGAGTTGACATGGCAAAAGAAGATGACGTGGCAATAATAACTTGGCAAAAAGGTGAAGTGACTAGGATAATGACATGGCACTTAAGGAAGAAGTGGGCTAGAGGATCATGATGGAGATTATAATTAGAAAATTACCTCTCATGGGTTCATTTGAAAAGAATTATTTTTGGAAGGAAGATCAAGGTTAAAGGATCTCATCAAAAAGGGTAAGTTTTATCTTAGGTATGATTTTATCTATTTTTGGTAAGATCCGGGATGATAAATCATATCTTTTGTAAACTCCTTTTATGAAAGATCTATTTTTAAAGAGAGAGGAATTATTCTTTGAGAGAAGATCATCATAGAGTAAAAGATAGTAAGAAGGCTAATTATGGATAAATCTATTCAAGGACAATTAAAGATTGATTGAAGAAGATTGATTAAAGAAGATTGACTGAAGAAGATTGATTGAAGAATATTGATTAAAGATTGATTGAAGATTTGAAGATCCAAGCATGGATTATTGGAGATCATGCTTGAAGATATTGAAGGCTAAACTTGAATGAGAGGAGATCAAGTTTAATAACAATATTTCCATGATTCAATCGAAGATCACATAAGAAGACCAAACTTAGACCAAATTTAGAAAGAAAATCAGGAGATCTTCAGTGACCATCTTTGATGAGATAGTTGCGTGTGCCTTGGTAGGCATGACCCACTGGGAGAGGGCTTGCTAAAATGACGTGAGGAAGGAAGCGGTTGCGAGCAAAGAGGAGCTCGGGGGACGAGTCAATCGCCTACTGAAGTGACTCGAAGGAATCGGAAACTCGGTCATGTTCGATGGGTGGGCGAGTTATACAGTGTATTACAACATCTAACTTTAGAAGGTGTTCAAGTTAGAAAGCCGCGGAGAATTCTAAAAGAGGAATATCTATTGTGACGTAGACGCTCTATATAATATATCCCTACTTAAAGTTTTGTAGGTGCTTCTATACAAGGGAGTATTGTACTTTTTTTTCTATCACCTCTTTTAGGGGATTGTTTCTCCGGATTTGCCCCACATGTAGGTAAAAGTTGTGCCAAACTGGGTAACCAACTTGTGTGTCTTCTATCTCTTGCATGATTGTGTGTTTGTGTGTTAATTTCTTGTGAGATTGAGTGTTTACTCTATACACACCTACCCTCACGAAAACCAACAATGATAATGATCATCATCATCATTATCTTGTTGCAAACTTCTTGTTAAGTAAAAAAATATTACCTTGGTGACCACTTTGGATAAATCAAGATATGTTGGGGCGGTGGGTATAGTTTACCCTCAAAGTGTTTGGAGTGGGTAGAATATCTTATTTAATCCTCTAATATAGTCAGTCCCGCCTTTGGTCCCTCTAATAAGTTTTTAATGGTTCGTTTGCAAAAATTGGTAAATACAACATGCATTAGGATACTAACACAAAATCAAATAAAAGATATTTTTAGGAATTTACATTATCTTAGCTAACTTTTTAACATTTATTAATTGAAAACTTTTACGGGACGTCACCCCCAAACTAACAATTTTGTGTTGGAGGGTTACAAGGAGAAATAAAATGTTTTAGACACCTCACAGACAATTACTTCTATTTTGAAAGGCATTTATTAAAAAAAAATCCTTCTCGTTTTTGTAATTTGTTACCCTGGGACCAAGTAAATAAAAAAGACCTAGATTACTTTGTCCAATACATCCAAGAAAAACATCCAAAATATCCAGATCATGTTGAGTAAAGACAATAGGTTCTTTAATTGTGGATTTAATCAGTTATGGAAGTCATTGGAGAATTTTTTTTATTTGAAATTAAAAACTAATCTCTCAAGTAACCATCCAATCACAACAAGTTTAGTTCCACTTGGAGTTATTTGTATGTATTTATTTATGTTTAGAATTTTATTTGGTAATCTATCCATTTTCTTAGGACCAAATGAGAGTTAGAGTCAAGAGAGACCTCAAATACGTTGAAGAGACACAATTGTTCATAACCTTTTCTATTTATTCACCTTGATCTAGATAAGTCACCCACAATCAATTATCATCGGGTCAGGGGCAATCAGAGGGCCCAAAAAACTAAGTGAAAAGACTTGGATTATCTAACAAAGGTGTACTCATAACCATTGACTTCTAAGACCACTTGTAATGACTTTATTTTTGCAAATTGAACAAGGTGTTGCTTATTGATCATGATAATAAGTTGCTAAATTTTGTGAAAGCTATTCATTCTTGACTTCTTGGACCATGTATAATGACTTTATTTCATAAATTTATGTATTTATTTCAATATAGATATAAATAATATTTTTTAGATTCATATGAATAATTAGGTCTATTTTGAAAGAAAGTGTATGATCAACAAAATGACCTCAATCACCTTGTCCGACACGCTCCATATAAAAATCTCTCATTGGGCTCTTTTTACACAAAGACTACATAGGTATTTTAGTGGTAGATTTAGTCAATTACAAAAGTGATTGTAGTAAAGTTTTTCCTTCATTTCTTTTTCATTTGTAATTTAAAACTAATCTCTCAATTGACCGTACCAATCACAATAATTATTCCAATTTAAGAGGTATTTCTATTCAGGTGGGTTTGAAATTTTATTTGGATAGGCTATTCATTATCATAGGACCAAATGAGAATGAGTCAAGCACAACTACATTTGGATTACTTAAAAGATCGCACTTGTTCTACGAGTAAATGTGTCTATTTACCTTGATCATGATAGGTTGCATATG
The DNA here is from genome assembly GCF_009730915.1 of Dioscorea cayenensis subsp. rotundata. NCBI lineage: Eukaryota > Viridiplantae > Streptophyta > Magnoliopsida > Dioscoreales > Dioscoreaceae > Dioscorea > Dioscorea cayenensis. The sequence goes on from NC_052471.1 coordinate 17,120,298, forward strand.
AACAATTATCATGGAATTAAATGCCCTGAGGCAAGACTCTGAATTACTTACAAAATGACTTGTTCACGAACACATGTGTCTACTTTACCTTGATCATAATAGGTTGTATAAACAATTATCACAAAACTAAATAGCTTTGATTCAGGAAAGACTTAGATTATTCTACAAGCCCAAGTGGGTATTCACCTTGATGTCCAAGACCACCTACAACTTTCATTTACAAATTGAAAAAATTATTTTGGTTTGTCATGATAACAAGTTCATCAATTTTAATGGTATATAAAAAGCAAAGTAGAGGGTTATATATGCACATGAAAAAGTAAAAATTTTATAAGTTGTACATTATAATTGGTTTTATTAAAAAGGTATTCAATTAGTTGAAGTTGAAGGAATATGTACAAAAAGAAAACCCGTAATTATCATCATCATCATTATTATTATTTCAGTTGAAAGTTACGGCTAATTGAATTCTAACATAGGTATGGTTTACCATCAAAAATATTTGAGTCTTTCCTTTCACTTCAACCCATGCTAATCTCTCAATCAATCTAATCAAAAGAAATATTCTATCACTATTTAGAGCTACATTTGTCTATTTCTATCAATTTGAAATTTTACTTAGTAATCTACAAATTATCATGAACAAAAACAATTAGGGAGACTTGGTTTACCTGCAAAAGATGCATTTGTTCACCCATAATAACTATTCATTGATGATGACAACAGATTGTACATTGTTTTTTTTTTTAAAAGTGTTAAATTAAAAAAAAACATTTTAAAGATATTTAATTTGGTTTAAAAATTAAAAATTTCCATGCATCTATCACCGTTTAAGTTATTTTCGTATTATTTATAAATTTATTTGAGCTATTTAATTCTTAATATTTAGGATGTTTATCTACACTAAAAAATGTATTTAGGGCGTTAATTTGTTATAATTTTTGCAATATAAACAAAACTCAATTTACGAAATACTTTTAGTGCTCAAAACTCAATAATAATGAGTTGTAGTGGCTAATTTGCAAAATTGGTAAATGGACAAAGCATTAGGATATTGACACCAAGCAAAAACATGTTATATTAATTAGTAATTTAAATGATTTCTACTTTTTTTTATTTATTGATTAGACATTTAACCCAAAGTTGTGTAGATATAGAAGATTACTGGAAGAAACAGTAGCTTTTAGAAGCTTCATGGATAATTAGGCCCATTTGAAAGACATGCATACAAAAATCCTTCAAAATTTTGTAATTTGATCATTTGGAACAAATAAATAAAAAAGACCTCGGTCACCATGTCCAACTTATACCAAATAAAATCTTAAAAAGATCAAATCTTGTCAAATAAAAAAACATTAAGCTCTTTAATTATGGATTTAGTTAACTATAAAAGTCATTGGAGAATTTTTAACTTTTTATTAACCATACCAATCACAATAATTTTATTTTAATTTGGAGCTATTTGTACTGTATTTATTTTTGTTTCAAATTTTATTCAAGTCATCTATCCATTTCATGGAATCAAATGAGAGTTAAGTCAATAGAGACTCCAATTACTTAGGAGGGACATAATTGTTTATAAGCTCAATTGTCTATTCGCATTGATTGTGATGATTCTTGATCATTTACCATGGGGCCATAAGGCTTAATAGATTGAGATAAAAAAGACTTAAATTATAGAAAAAGACATACTTGTTCACAAATTTAAATGGCTATTCATCTTGACTTCTGAGATTATGTGCAATGATTTTACTTTGCAAATTGAACAAATTTTCGCTTATTGATCATAATAATAAAATTGCTCATTTTTGTGAAGAGTATTCATATTCACTTTGAAACCAACATACAATGACTTTGTTTTGGAAATTGAACTATAGTTGTACTTATGATCACGATGACAAGTTGCTTAATTTTGTGCCAATATTTCTTAAGTTGATTTTGAAGTCAATTTTTAAGTTTGTAGAATATAATCATGAACATTAAGGCTAGTTTACCTTTCTCTATTTAAACTATAGTTGTATTTCCTTGAAAGCTAATGCAATTGAATCTTCCAATCTAAATCTCAACATTTCTTAATACTTTTTAAGATGGTTTTAAGTGCTTCTTCACTTTGGTGAAATAGCGTCAGAAAAGCCCAAAATAGCATAAATCAAAAGATTGTTTAGC